>NC_056733.1:1448609289-1448816789 GCF_019279795.1 Protopterus annectens
TCGCTGCATTGTGCTTTTGCGATTACAAACATTACTAAAAAATGCCTTGTGATTTAAATTTTGATACAAGACCTGAGTCTAAAACTAGTTTGACTGCATTGATTTTTGTATTTTCTACATTTAAGGTTTGGATATTTTCATTAACTTTTGATTTTGGTATTATTTTGCCACAGTTTTTTGTATTTTAAACTTTGTTTCACTGTAAAGCTTTTTTTTTCTTGAAGTCTGAAAAGTTGTGAGCTAGGGAACATTCCTTTTGCATTCATTAATTGAGTAGAAATTAGATCTATCTAAATAGTGGGAGGAGAAGCAAAACATTTTTTATTTAAGGTATTCATCTCCATTCCTCTTCAGCTACAAGAGTTCTGAGTTTAAAATTGCTATTTGGCTACATTTATGTTTTGGACCTTTCCCCATCTACCCAATGCTTGTTTTGCTTTTGAACTTGGTACCTTTTTAGCTAACTGCCCCTACTGTAAATTAGTTTTTGAAAACTCCTTCCAGTCACACCTCTCAACCTCTTAGTACAAGAAATCTGGCCAAAGCTTGAAATAATGGGGGGCAAAGGCCCAAAATGGGGACAGATTTTAAATATTGCTCTTATAAATTTAGAAGGTTGTTAGAATAACAGGATTTGGGTTAGAATGCATTTTCTGAAGGACATTAAGTCTGATACTCAAATGTATGTCGTTATTTAGTGACTTCAGTCCTCCGATCATCCCAGAGATTTGCCAGCAAACTACAGATTTTATAAGGAGCAGACCATAAATAAACAGCAAAAATCTGGATATTCAGTGGAAATCAGGACAGTTGAGAGGTATGCTCCCAGTGCTATTTCTTCTAGAACTGACAGCTCAGATTGATGAGGCACACCCATTAGACTCTTAAAGCTTGGGTTAGCCTCCGTTTCATATAATCCCATTTCAACTAGCACTCATCAACATTCAGAGTAAATCTGAATCGTTTGTTTTTTTTTTCTGCACCTTTCTTTGTTTTAACCAAAAGGCAACTGTTTGCACTTTTAACTTGGTCTGGGACCTTAGTCTTTTAGTATCCCTTACAGTAGTGGGGAAATTGAATGGCTGCAGGATCAGAGTGTCATTTATTTAATTTCTACTGCTTTTTACTGTTTGTATTTTACTTGGTCTGGGGGGCCTTAGTCTTGTAGTACAGTAGTGAGAAAATTGTTGCATGATCTGAGCCTTGTATATATATTTACACTGTATTTCACTGTTTACTGATTGGATTCCTGTCTAAGTCACCTCCTGTAACATGTGCTGAGCTGTGCAGCAGTGGTTTGCAGTGCCCTGTATAGATGCAGACACCTAGAGTTGTAATTGTTTATATACAACTTCATCTGTGTTTTTTCAATTATCTTGGTGAGTGTAGATCAACTAGTTTACCCATTGAGAAGCATTGTTCCAAGAGTGTTATTTTAGATCAATTCTAGACCTCTCCTTCCAGCCAGGTTCTAAACCCCAATTGTGCCACCCCTCATAGATCACAAAACAGAGCATCCACAGCCACGAATGTGCACTTTCCTACTGTGACTGCAGCCAGCCTAGTGGAAATAGACATCTTGAGACAATGTAGCAATTATTTTATGTTTACTGACAACCACCTTATTCTTAAGCACACTGACACAGTATGCAAAAAATGTAATTGCACTATGCCTTTTGAGTCAAAGGTCTCGCAAACAGACACTGATTATCACCAAGCAGGTTGCCAGTAACACACACACTACACCTACTGTGCATCAGACACATAAACTCATGTATATGCTGAGGCTCTTCAATACAATCTATCCAGACCTGAAAGACCTCCAATACATTGCCGTCAGCAACCTCCCAAACATTCTGCAAAGACAGCACTCCCTGTAACACATTATAACCGCATCCCATAATGTTTCATCCTCTAAGCCCTTAAAGGCAAACTACCACACAGCCCAATATAGTGATCATTGGAGACTGTTGTGAGACGCACTGATACCCCACTCATCAGGTTGAGCAAGGAGACAGTTAAGGTCACTTGTCTATCAGATTCAAGGATCCACCACATCACACATGCAGTCATGACATTGAACCAGAAGTACCAGTATAACTCTGTCATAGTCCATATGGATGTTAATGACCTGAGATGCATCTCCCTGGGCTATATGAAGGAACACATGATAGAGCTTTCAGATTGTGTCCCATGCATTTATGAGCCTAGCATTGAACAACTTCTACCTCCTCCAAGGATGATACCACTGTATAAATAGAAGATAATTGACTTTGACAATTGAGTTAGTTACTGAAGTCATTCCAAGGGGTTCCAGTATTTGTCAGCTTGGGGGGACATGATGGACCGAAAGCACTGTTTTGCCAGGGATGGCCTGCACCTGTCCCTACTAGGCTTCAGATATTGGCAAATACATTATCCACCCCTTTTGTAGGCAATGCCAAGCTGGTAAATCTTCCAACATAGTAAATTCTATGCAAGATGAACTATAGTTGTTACTGCTCAATGCTAGGAGTCTCAGCAAAAAGCTCCACTCCCTGGAAGCACTATTCACCCCAAAAAGTGTTGAAATCTGTGCAATTACTGAGACCTGGTTTAAAGCCATGGAAGGCATTCCAGCTGTACAAAGCAATAGTGCCATCTTCACATTTAGACCAACTACTGTACAAGGAGGGACAAGAGGTGGAGTTGTTTCAATCTACCTAAAAAGTAAGCACACCTCAAGACTGGTCAAACATTATGAGGTGCTTGAGCTACTCCATGTCCAACCAACTTTGGGTAAAGTTCAGTACCATTTCCTTGCTGGGTATAGGTCCCCATCTATGACCCAGGATAGCCTTACCACATACTTGAATGTACTGCAGTCACCCACAATTTAGCCCAACAGCATGTTCATGGGCAATTTCAACTATCCCACCATAAAATGGGATACATGCACAAGCAGTAACATGCAACCTTAAGGATTCCTGTATTTTTGCCAGTGCAGATCCCCTGGAACAGCTAGTCTGCACACCTACTAGGGATGCTAATACCCTGGATGTGGTGCTCATAAATATGAAAAAATGTTGCATACCCTCTATGTAATGTCCTTAGAACAGATCACAAAGTGTTAACCCTTGAAATAAATATAAAGGCTGACCTCCCAGCAAACCCCTGAACCTTTAAGCACTTTTCCAAAGACATGCATCTGGAGCATTTCTCCCTGGGCCTCCGCTGAAAACAGGCTCTGTGGAACCTAGTCGGACATTCCCAGTCAACAAATGTTAAATAAAAATAAAATAAAATAAATTGCCTTCTTTTAAGTGAAGGCTTAGCTAAATTCCAAGCCCCCCATACACAGAGAACACAATGGCCTATGCCGAAGTGTTTATGGAAACCTTACAAACATGTAAATAAGTGTATAGAAACAGCAGTACCAAACAGAAATAAACCTAGAGCAAATTCCAAAAACAAACCCACTTGGTGGACCTCCAGTATAATTAAGTTGAACAATGAAAGAAAATCCTGCCCAAAAGACAAAAAACTCCCTCATCAATCTTAGTAAGCAACTTAGGGAACTAATCAAGTCCACCAAAGCCATCTTTGAGGCAAAAATAGCCTCCCAAGCTAAGATTAATTTTAAGGTATTTTTCAGTTATGTATGCAACCCTAAAGAGAACACCCGACAGTGTGTTGAACTAATAGTAAATGGAATTTTCTACACCGAAAGCAGATTTACTAGCCAATAAGTTCAGCTCCAGTTTCTCCCCCAAGAAGTACCCTCTACCATTTCTCTTCCAGCTATCACTACAGAAGAGATCCTTACTGCACTCTCCAAAGCTAGAAACACTGGATCAATTTGTCCTGAAAATAGCCCAGGATGCTCCCTAAATACCTTTAAACATGCTCTGTCAGGCCCACTAGAGTCTCAGTTCAACTACAGCCTCCAGACAGGCTTCATCCTTAGGGAATGGAGGACTGCAACTCTCATCCCTCTACACAGACCCAGGAAACTATAGACCCATAAGTTTGACTATTCTTGTATGCAAAGCCATGGAAAGAATTAGTGTGGACCTGATAAAGATTAGGAAATCTTTAAACACTGGTCCCATCCCAGTTTGATTTATTCAAGGGCAATTCATGCCTTCTAAATTTGGTGGACTTCTTAGAGCAATGAACAAGGGCAGAACAATACATAGGATCAGAGGAGATTACTAGGCTGTTGACCCGGAGGTCATTTTAAGCCTAGCCATTTTATCCCAGTGTAATACTATAGAAATGCTAGTCAGTATCCAAGATTGCATTTAGTGATGACTGCCCATGTCCAAGAGGGTTGTAGGTGCCATCCTCAGTAAGAATATACGGTGCCCCATCCACTCGTCCAGATTCCTCTTAAACAGTGTCATAGAGGTGCTCTGTTTCACATGACTTGGTAGCCTGTTCCAAAGACGTGGTAGTCACTGGGAGATAAATTGTCCCTCCAGCATGTCGTATTTAAGTCACAAGCCATATTTAGGTCCCTCGAATAGGTAGCCCTATTGCCGTTTGTTTTACTGATATGCTATATGATATGATATAGTTCATTAGGTTTGGGTCTTGGATTGCTCTGTAGGCCAGGCATAAGCCTCCTGTAAGAAGTCTGTACAATACAGAGTACAGTGATAGGGACATCAGTTTAATAAACTGATACACGACCAAACTAAGAAGAAAACCAGACTGTAGTCCCGTAACTCGAACGTTGCTTTAATGAACGAACCACAGAGTAACAACCAACATTGAAGAAAAAGTAAAAACCAAAATTTTACTAAGCACTTTCACCCGTAATAAACAATAGGCTTCTTCAGAGTAATACAAAGTGCCACAGAAAAAAGTTAGTTAAAAACTACATCATACACACACCTCCCAAATGAGCCAATAGCATTCTAAAGTTGAATCACAGCTCATAACTTAATTAAAGCTGCAGTACAGACACATAAGTTAAAGTGACTTAAAATACTTTGTTACAAAAAGCTAAATAAATGTAGTAATTATAATAAGTAAATATATTAAATATCAACCCGTTGGATAAATTTGTAAATAATTATTAAAATTCAACAGTGGATTAAGACTTCCATTCCAGAGTAACCATTTCAAACAACTGAATTTTGTTCAGGAATGCATAAAAACCATAAACTGTTGTAAATATTAACCTGAACCTTTAAAATGTTATAAATACATATATATATATATAATAGCAAACTGCTTAGTTTGCATTAAAAACATTAAATGCAATAGGACCTTAACTTTAAAATGCTAGCAATTGATATGTGATCATTGATACCTGGAGGCTTAGAGGCATCTAACCTAAGTTGCCATAGACACTTTTTTTACCTCCAATAATGTTTTAACATCACCCCCTCTGTCGTTGTATGGTATCCTGTCAATCACGAAAAATATAAATTTATTAAAATTTTTACAAACTTGGCTATGTAAATATAAGGCATTTGTTTTTTTGTTATTTTTAATATCTCTTGTGTGTTCTTTTATTCTTAACCTCAATTTTATAACGGTTTTTCCTATGTAAAATGCAGGACAGCTCAAACAGGTAGCTGCATAAACTACCATCTTAGTGTTACAATTGACATGTCCTGGACATTTGATACTTATACCAAAATTGTTAATTGTTACATATGGCCCATTATTAATAAACTTACATACCCCACAAGCCCCGCACTTGTTCATACTGGAGCTTCTATACACGCCTGCTCCCTTATCAATTTCCATAATTTCCTTTAGGTTTTTACCTCGACTATAAATAAGATTTGGTGTAGTACCTAATATGGAAGTAATGTCATTATTAAACACGCTCAACCATGTGTCCTTTAAAATCATTCTAATATGCTCAAACATAGGATTAAATGGTAAAATCATGGCATTTCTGGAATGGTCCTCGCTATCATTGTTGCAAAAAGGTTCAATACTTCGTATTTTTAATAAACCACCTTTCAAAATAGGTTTAAACGCGGTTGACCTTCTATGGCACTTTGTATTACTCTGATGAAGCCTATTGTATATTATGGGTGAAAGCGCTTAGTAAAATTTTGGTTTTTACTTTTTCTTCAATGTTGGTTGTTACTCTGTGGTTCGTTCATTAAAGCAACGTTCGAGTTACGGGACTACAGTCTGGTTTTCTTCTTAGTAGGGACATCAGTTTGTCTGTGTAAGGTACATGCTGGAGCCCCTTGATCTTCTTTGTTAGAAACCTCTGAGGTCTCTGCAATTGCTGTAGGTGCTTTGTACAGTACATGCCAAATGGGGAATTTTTACTCAGTTGTGTGTCAGATTAAGTGCCGAATATGGAGGGGTTATAACCTCTTTTGCTTTGCTCTCAAGGTGTTGCCTTTACTAATCAAGTGTGCTATGTAGAAAGCCTTTCTTACTACAGTAGACACATGATGGTCGAAGTTAAGGTCGCAGTCAACTTGTGATCCCAGGTCCCTTACCACTCCGTGGGTACTTAGAGTGTTATTGTTGATTTGATAGTGTGAAGGGACTTTGTTTTTGCCAGAGGGAATGATGATGCATTTCTTTGCATTCAGTCTGAGATCGTGACTAATACATCAGTCGCTGGCCTGCGCGAGATCCTTCTGAAGTATACTGACATCATTTGTGGATTCAGTGATTGCACCTAGTCTGTAGTCATCTGCAAATTTGGTCAGCCACAACCCCTTATTTTTGACCTGAACTTCTGAAGTATATACCAAATAGTAGGGGACCCAACACTGACCTTTGTGGTACCCCACTGGTAACAGGTCTGCTGGTTGATGTGGAGTCACCTACTTTGACAGTGTGTGTCCTGTTTGTGAGCCAGTTGGCAACCCGTCTTACAGTGAAGGGGTTTACATTCAGTTTGCTAAGTTTATTGGTAATGGAATGTGGGATTGTGTCAAAAGCCTTTACCAAGTCGAGGTATGCTCTGTGCACAAATTTGCCCTTGTCAATGGCCCTGGTCACATTTTCAAAAAAATCCAAAAGATTTAACAGGCAGGATCTGCCCTTGAAGCTGAATTGGGTAGGATCCAGGGTTTGGAGGTCACCTATGTCTTTATTTATGAGGTCCATAATGGTATGTTCTGTGGCCATACAAATGAGGCTGGTTAGTCTTAAGGTCTTTAATTCCCCAGGTGTGTTGCTAGGCCACCTTTCTGGAAGGGAGTAACTGTTGCTGTTCTCCATTCCACAAGAACAAAGCCTGTGGTTAGGCTATGATTTAATAGGGTACTTAATGGTGATGCCAGCTCATGTTTTAGCCTGTTTAGATGACTGTCTGGGATGTCGTCTGGTCCCATAGAGGCTGTTTTTTTTTTTGCCTTGGACAAGGCTTTGAGGACATGCTGTTCAGATATGTAGGGTGGGGGTGGGGGGTGGGGGGACGGTTTGTGATAAGTTAGGAGGGGATAAGAGAGTGAAAGTTTAACCAAACCTATCTGCTAGCAGGTTTGCTATCTCTGTGGGGTCAGTGTATGTGTGATACCATTGGCCACTAGTTCTGCACATGCTTGGGTTCTCCCTTTTATCCTTGGCTGTACTTGCTAAGTTTCTCTCAAAGGAGCCTTAGAGGATTTGACAAGTTTTCTTGTTTGCCTGTTGAGGGTGAGGATGGTACTTTTCCATTGTTGAGGCCTTGCCTTTGTTTTCTTGAACATCAACTTTTTGTATGTATTGTCAAGTTTATTGATGCTGGATATCCACTGTGGCAGCTTGTTTTTACTTGGTGGTAATGGAAATTAGGTTGACGGTAACCTGACATACTGCCTACCTTGACCTGGCAAAGGCATTTGACACAGTACCTCAGTCAGATGTTATAGCCTAACTCACAGATATGACAAATGAAGTTAGGAGGAGGAATCCGCCAGGACAAATGAAGTTAAGGTGGGGGAATCCACCTCCACCAAGATACCTGTTACTAGTGGTGGCCTACAGGGCTCACTGCTGGGACATCTCCTGTTTTGAAATGTACTTCTCTGAAGTCGAGGCAAATGTTTAGGGCCTTTGGCTGACCAAATTTGCTGACAACTGCAAGCTGGGCGCAATCATCGAATCCCTCAAAGATGTAGATATCCTCCTGGAAGGTCTGACACAGACACTTAACTGGTGCTAGAATCATGACCTAAAGCTCAGTGCAAAAAATGCATAATTATACCCTTTGGGAATATGACCACCCCTGCAAATTACAACATTGATAAAACTCCCTTAAGAGCAGACCCAGTGGTAAAGGAAATCAGGTTGACAGTAACCTGAATTTTGATCACGGTGTAACTTTGGTAGTGAGAAAATCATTCTATGTGGCGAAATTGATAGGTAAACTGAACAACAAACCAAACGGCTCGAACTTTTGCTGCAAAGAATGACAGTTGAAGTGAATATATTTTAGCGCTTTCTTCCACTTTATTTTAAACCATGGACTTCTTCAGAAAAACGGGAACTCTCCCATGTTCCCGTTTTTATACATAACAGGATGTGATGTAAAATGAGTCACACATTTAGTCTATTACAATACTTAGTAGTAAAATTAAAAAATCATTCCGAATTCATTATATTGTGATAAACAATGTCATTATCTCAAATGTTATGAACATAATCTTAACATTAATTCAAAAATACAATGTTTTTGCGCTTTAAATAAATTTGAAAATGAATTCAAACAGTCTTAGTCAGATGAAAGTGTAAATTACCTATCGAATAAATGCATTCAACATAAAAATTAAACTATCTGATCTGCTTATGTTCATAATAACACAATTAATACAATTAATACTAGCCTTACTATCTATATAATAGAAAACATTTAATATTTAATGTTAAGATTATGTTCATAACATTTGAGATAATGACATTCTGAGATAGAATATATTAGAATCTGTATTCTGAGAAGTTGGACATAAATAGCAACAGTATTAATATTATGAAGTTACAGTTTCTACTGTTCATTTCATAATTCTATATATTTTTTATTTTCTAAGAAAGTAAAACATATATAATTTTTAATTAAATAATTTTAAAAGTAATGTTCAATAGATAGAATTTATATATTTTGTATTGACTTTGTTTATCACAATATAATGAATTCGGAATGATTTTTTAATTTTACTACTAAGTATTGTAATAGACTAAATGTGCGACTCATTTTACATCACATCCTGTTATGTATAAAAACGGGAACATGGGAGAGTTCCCGTTTTTCTGAAGAAGTCCATGGTTTAAAATAAAGTGGAAGAAAGCGCTAAAATATATTCACTTCAACTGTCATTCTTTGCAGCAAAAGTTCGAGCCGTTTGGTTTGTTGTTCAGTTTTCCGTTTTCTGGCTAGTCCGAAATTGATAGGTAAGGGCATTGCATTCATATCGAAGGAGATCATAGCATCACTGAATTCAGCCCTCATTGGACCAGTAATTGAGTACAGTGCACCCTTCAGAATGTACCTCACCAGGAAATTGTAGCAGGTGGAGCAGCCACAAAGGTTCATCACTAAAAGAATACAGGATCTAATATATGTCCTTTGCAGACTGCCTCAAAGCCATGCCCCTCTACTCAGTCTCCTTCATATTACTGAGGGGCAATCTATGCCTAACCTACAAGGCATTCTGTGATCCAGCCCTGATGGGTCTGTTGCACAGTCACGAAACAGACAGCACTATAATTACTCAATCTGTTTTATTTATTTATTTTAACATTTGTTTACCAGGAAAGTCTGACTTGGAACGAAGCCAATTTTCAGCGGACACCCGGGGGAAATGCTCCAGATGCATCTCTTTGAGATGTGGGAGGAAACCAGAGCACCTGGAAGGAAACCCACATGAATGCAGGGAGTACATGCAGACTCCGCATAGAAGGCACTCCACCCGAGAATCGAACCGAAGAACCTTTTGTGTGAGGCAGCAACACTGCTGCTGCACCACTGCACCATCCTAAGAATCTAAACCTTGTCTGTGAAATAAACAGAACATGTTGCAGGAACAGGTATGTGTCTCAGAGATTAGCCCCTCCCCTTCTCTGGAACAAACTCCTCATTAATGTGAAACAGAGCTCTTCCCTAAACCTATTAAAATGCAGTTTGGACCACTGGATGGGAAATCAGAAATTTACCCCTGGCTTGTTACCTGTGGCCCTTATAGACAGGGGCAGTTTGTAGATGCTCTGTGACAAAGGCATATGCCAAAACAGTTCTAGTCCTTGGGCATTGATAATTGGAAAAATTGGGGCATGAATGGCTAGACTTAAAAAAGCTGTAGGGCCATTAGCCTAGTAACCTCCTAAGATCTTGTTGTCTTTGGCTTGGGTAGCTATTTTAGCCTCAAAGTTGACTTTGGTGGATGTTAAGTTCCCAAGCTGTTTGTTTATTTCAGTGACAAGGACTCTAACATTCTAGGAATTTCTGCTCTTACTTTTGGTCAAAATTATTTTCTTTTTATTATAGAGCTTGTTGATATTATGATTCCACCATGTGAGTTTAATTCTGGTGTTTGCCCTGCATTTGTTTCTGTGGGGTATGGCTGCATCTTTGCAGCTTGTTTACATGCTGGTATAGTGTGGTGGTATACATTTTTGCATGTTCAGTGAAATTAACTAGGTTGGTGGGGATTTGATGCTTGCCAATGTGTCACCTAGGAGCAAATTATTTGTCTTAAAGAAATTTCTAAAGGTACTTTGGGTGGAAGGGGTTTCTGTTTTTAGCTTTATTTCAGAGGAGACTGCTTTATGGTCAGTCCTAACAAGTGATGAAAATGGGCAAAGGATGATGCAAGTTTCTGCCGTATTAGTAAGGACAAAGATCCAAGGTGTTTTTCCCCTTGGTGGGTACTCTGACTAATTGTTCTACGACGTTTGTATTGATTAAGTGCAGGAATCTCTGTTGTTGAAATGGCTACAGCTTTTACAGCAGTGACACCACTTTCTTTTGACTTTTTTATGTAATAGAAACTCAGCAGAGTCTAGAGGAAGTGAAAGAGGATAAGTATGAAGCAGTAAAGGATGAAAAGGAAGAACTGGAGGAAATGATAGGGGAAAAAATGGAGGAAGCAGTGAAGAAAGATGAAGAGGTAATGGTGGAGACGGAACAAGAGGAAGAAGTAAAGGAGGAGGAACAAGAGGAAGAAGTAAAAGAAGAGGAGGAAAAACGAGAAATTGTAACAGTAGTCTTTCCCAAAGAGGTATATGCCCCAGGCATTTTGATTATCTCTTGCTGTGTTAGTATATTTTCTGAGTATGAGTTTTTGTCTCTATACATGTAGATAATGTCTATTCCCAGTTATGTGTGTGCATCCTTTCACTCCTTGCTTGTAACTGTGTGCCTTTTTGAATATGTATGTATGTGTATATATATATATATATATATATATATATATATATATATATATATATATATATATATAAAGTGGCAAATTGTCAAACTTCTGTTTGATAATTGGGTATATTTGATGATCTTTGGCAGCAGTGCTGAAAAATTATACTACTACAGTTAGGTGCTGATTTATTTTTTCATACTAATAATTGGGATACATAGAAAGGCATACTGCAACTACAGGTAAGACTTGCTTCTTTCAGCTGCATCAAAATGGCAGTACTGCCAAGGGAATTTTGTTTAAAAATAATGCTATTGGATGAGCTCTGTTTGGCACTATTTAACCTTGTTTTGTGACCGTTCTTTGTTCCCATTTTTGGGCAGTTTTGTTAACATTGTGACTTCCTTTTCATCCCACCAGAACATGTACCTTTATTATTTTAGCCGTACTTTAGCAAAACAGTTAATAAATTTGATCTATGACTAGGGTCACTGTAGTGGTATTTTGTGGGTTTGCCCACATTCCATTATCTTGTGATCAGAAACAATTTCCAGTATGTTGTCCTGTTCCCTTGAGAACTGGTGTAGGTATTCTGTCTTTGAAGGTGTTTGTACAGGCTGCAATAAGATCCCTGTCTCCATTTTCTTCTGATTGTTGTTGTTTAGGCCATTGTTTTTCCTTCAGGCCTATCCCCTCTTTCAAATCCATTTTTTCTTAGAGGATCCCCCCTTGTTCTTAGCCCATTTCAGTTAGAGGGCTTCCTCTTATTCCCTCCTTCTCCCTTTCTGATAAGGAGTTAGCTGTTTAAGTTAGAGACTCTCCTCGGTTGGGGGAGTTGTCGTTTAACTTAGAAGCTCTCCCCCTTCCGTTACCTTTCGTATTTTGTTGTTTTAAAAAAAAAAAAGTTAGATACTATATTCTGCTTATTGCTGTTTGTGATAATGTCCAAAGAAGCACCCAAAAAATCCAAACCTTCCGGATTCAAGAAGTGTGACTCATGTTCCCAAAAAATGTCCCTGACTGACGGACATATGAGTTGTGTTTACTGTCTAGGAGCTGTGCACCTGCAGGACTCATGATTTATTTGTCATGCTTTCAGCGCCAGAGTCCTGCAGGAGTGCAAAAACAAGCTTATTCTGAGAGGTTAACTGAAAGGGCCCTTTGACACTCCAGTGGAAGGGAATCAGGCTAGTAAAACAGGAAAATCCCTCAAACCGACATCTCTGTCAGTTCCAATCTCAGAGCTATCGAGACACAGAGAAATCCTCCAGTTCGTCGGATCCGTAACCTCTCGGGTTCGACAGACCTTATCTCCTGCGGTTCCATCAGTGTCCTCGGAACCATTTAGGAATCACAAAAGGACTAGATCTCGTTCTTTGGAACCAGTGCAGTCCACTCCACAGTCACCACTTCTACAGTCTTTGGCGGGCAGTCACCGATCGTTCACCCACTCCTCTCGATCGTCCAGGAGCCTTTCAAACGATGTTGTGGCGAGGCTGGTGAAGAGGCTTCTCAAGACACTGGCTCTCACCAAAATCTTATCGAGCCCAGCCCGTATGGATGCGGAGCCGACTACTTTACCTCCCGGATCATCCTTTCCTCCTTCGACTCACCTGAGCTCGGAGCCAGAGTGCATGGAAGTCATTGTGGTGGAACTGTCTGTTCTGAAAACCTCCGGTCTCTTGGTTCCAACATCTGTTCTGATCTCCTCGATACCTCCTTCTGTCGAGGGATCTGGGAGCTGACACTCCCTCGTCAGCTCCGGGGGTGGGGGGTGGCATTGGACCCTTGTCCGACCCTACTCTTCCTGTCAGAGCTTCAGCGCAGGTGAGCTCTGCTCCCACATTGGCCTCAGAGCCATCACCTTCTGTACGGGAGAGGTCTCTCGATTCTACGGAGCCAGGGACCCTCTCGGGCCGGGAGCATGGTGCCTTTGAGTTGAAGAAGAGTGTGCTGTTCTCTCAGACAGCTCCTCCCTCAGCTTCAGCTACTCCGTTCCCTATGGAGCCAGCATCTTCCTTCTCACCACCCCTTATTTGTAAGCATAGGGAACCAGTGCCCCAGAACACCCCATTGGGTGACCCCCTTCCAATAACTCCCCAGAGCATCCCCCTGAGGAGGTCCCTCAGAAGGCATGTAAGAGGAAGCATGTGGACTCCCCTGAGTCTCTCACATCGGACATGGACCTGGAGGACTCAGAAGTGTCCCCATGGTCCCCCTCTGAGGATGTCTCATTTTTGGACATTCTGGAAATCCTCAAGCAGAGAGGTGGCTGGAAATCCCTGTACCTGGACGCATTTGGTTCCCCACCGTCCACCTCTTGGGGTCTCCTTACTTAGACCCGCTGCTAGGGGTAGTAAGTCGAAAGGTATGGAGCTCTCCAGAATCGATGGAACCAGTTCTGCGAAGGCCCAATAAGTTCATAATGGCACCAGATGACAAAATGTTCCTAACCAACCAAGGGTGTGCCAGTTGATGCTATGGTGGTGCTGGCGACCACTAAGAAGGAATTAACAGAGACTTCTACATCTGTCCATCCTCCATCCGCAGAACAAAGAGTCCCATATGATGGACAGATACGGGAAGTGTGTCTTTTCTTCAACAGCCTTTACTGTCAGGTCACTGAATTATCTTTCCCATTTCACCCAACTTCAGAGAGATCTCCTGAAAGAGCTAGGAGATACCCTACAGGATCCTACAGCTGTGGGAGATGCAGATAAAACTTCTCAGCGTCTGACCTCATCTTAGGTAGTTAACTCCTCCATGCAGCTTATCTCCTATGCAGTCGATGGAGCGAGCAGAGCTGCAGACACAGGAGTCGCCTTACGGAGATATTCCTGGATGCACCTTTGTCAATTTGCAGAGCCTTTAAAGTCCTCCTCTACCAACGCCCCCTTTGATGACTTGTCGTTAGGGCCTAAGTTAAAAGAGAGAATAACCAGGTGCGAGCAGGATGGTAAACACACTTTCTGCCATGGGAGTACGTTTTTACACACCTTCTGCACCTTATCCTAAAGGTCAAAAAGGCATTAAAATGTGGTTCCGGTAATCCCAGGGAGCTTCGCTTGATGCACATGGTGATATTTCCTCCAGGGGCAGAGGGGGGAGTAATAATGGGAGATGTCCTCGTGGCAGAGGGGGTCCGCAGAGTCAGGGTGACCAAGATACGTTCTCTGGTAGGTCCTTTCAGTGCTCCTGAAAGGGGCTCGCCTGTCCACCTCTGGAGGCAGTCGGGGGAAGATTGTCACTGTACTCAGAAGCCTGGCAAAATATCATAGAAGACACATGGGTGCATTCGGTCATATCCAGGGGATACAGTATTCCTTTCTTCATGCCACCTCTTCCCCAAAAACAAAAATCCATCCCAGATGTGCCACCCAATCTAAGGGAGCAAGCAACTCTAAAAGTTCAGAGGTTGCTAAGAAAAATAGTCATTGAAGAAGTCCCCGCAGACCAAATCGGATCTGGAACTTACTCAAGGTTCTTTTTAGTACCAAAAAAAACAGGGGACTGGAGGCCCATTTTGGACCTCAGCAGACTCAACAGGTCTGTCAAAAAGACAAAGTTCCGGATGGTGACACTGCAGTCCATATTTCTGGGAAAGGACAATTGAATGTGCTCCATCGATCTCCACAATGTGTACTACCATATCAAGATGGACAGGTGATCCAGGTGATGTCTATGCTTCCAACTGGGAGCCAGTCGCTACCAGTTCAGAGCTCTGCCCTTTGGCCTCACCACAGCCCCCCGGGTGTTCACCAAATGCAAAGGCAGTAGTCACAGCTCATCTGAGGCGTCAAGGAATCCGGATGTTTCCATATCTGGACGACTAGCTCCTTACTGCCACCACTGAACATCGACTAACCAAGACAAGGGACACCACAATATGCCTCTGCTCTTAGCTAGGCATCACTGTAAACTTAGAAAAGTCCGCCTTGTTGCCCAGTTAATATATTACATTTATAGGAGCAGATCTAGACACCAAAGACATGATAGCAAAATTGCCTCAGGAGAGGGTGTCGACCATTCAGCATCCGGTTGCAGTCTTAATCGGGAGGAAAAAGACAAGCCGGATTTGTTCTAAAAGTCTTGGGCTCAGTGGCGGCAGCAATAACACTAGTTCCCTTGGCACATTTCCACATGAGGTTATTATATTTGCTCAGTGGTCCATGCAAGATCTACCCATGTCTCATGAAATTCTCATCACGGAGACCTGCAAGAAGGACCAAAAATGGTGGCTTCAGTCCACCCAACTGACAATAGGCAGACCATTCGTTCTCCCCCAACCAGTGGCCACAGTGCTTCACAGGTAGGGTGGGGGGGCATTATCTGGGACAGACTGTTCGTGGAATTTGGCAACAACATGAGTACCATTTGCACATAAATATCTTTGAAATGAGAGTGGTACTCCTGACGTTGCAAGCACTTCACAGCTCTCTTCCCACGGGAATGATTGCAATTCAGATGGACAACATGTCAGTGGTATGTGGTACATCAGCAAGCAAGCCGGAACCAGATCCTACCCCTTATGTCCAGAGGCCCTAAAGGTATGGCAATGGGCATTGTCCTCCCAGTGCTTTCTGTTTGCAACACACATCCTGGGGAAATCAAGTGTGATAGTGGACAAGCTAAGCAGGGGCTATACTTATGCCTCACGAGTGGTCCCTGAAACAGGACATTGCGAACCAGATTTTTTGCAAGTGGGGCCAGCCTTGCTGCGCTCTTTTTGCCACATCCATCAATGCCAAATGCAGCAGCTATTTCGCCCTAGTCCCCCCACTGGTACAATCACCTAGGGATGCACTTGTTCACGATTGGCCCCCTGGACTTCTGTATGCCTTTTCCCCATTCCCTCCGATTCCCAAGGTTCTTCAGAAAGCAAAATCGGTGGGTTGCAAGCTAATCCTCATTGCCACCTACTGGCCTTATAAAATAGGATTCCCGTTTCTATGGCCCCATTTTCTGGAGGAGCCTTGGATCCTGGACCCAGCTCTGGATCTGCTGATGCATCAGTCAGGCACACTTCATCCTTCCTTGCAGACCCTCAAGCTGACAGCTTGGTTCCTCCACTTCCTGGCTTAGCCAGGCTTCCTGTCATCTCCCTGACAGTACAACATATTCTCATTTCCTCTAACAAGTCCTCGACGAGTAAACTGTATACTAGCAAATGGAAACAGTTCTCTTGTTGGGCTGTCAAAAATAGTATTGATCCTTTTACTGCACCCATTTCAAAGATCCTAGAATTCCTCGCTGAAACTTTTAACCAAGGAGCAGCAGCAGCAACTATCAGAGTTCAATTGGCTGCTATTTCCAACTTTCATGTGGGAGAAATGGGTTCCATTATTATGTCCCACAGGTTATGCAAAGCTTTTCTGAGGGATACTATCCTTTTGAAGACCCCCAATAAGAGAACCACTTCCTTCTTGGGATCTAAAGTTAGTCCTAGCTGCCTTGATTCTTCCTCCATTCAAACCGGCTAGTTCTTGTGCTCTAAAATTTTTGACTTGGAAAACAATTTTCTTGATCGCCATTACCTCAGCTAGGAAGGTATCAGAATTACAAGCACTTTCCATTCGTCCCCCTTATTTAATTTTTTGCAAAGATAAGGTTTCTCTCAGGGCCAACCCCTCCTTTCTACCAAAAGTTTGCTCAAAGATCAATCTGAATCAATTGATAGAACTCCCAGTGATCTTTCTGAACCATAGCAGCAAGGCAGAGGATAAACTCCACCAACTGAATGTCCATAGACAATTACGTTTCTGTTTGCACAGGACTCAGGAGTTAAGACAATCTGACCAATTGTTTGTATCCTTTGCAGAAAACAAAAAGGCAGCTTCAGTCTCGAAAGTGACTCTATCAAAATGGACTTCAGATACCATTACTTAGGTCTATAACTCACAGAACAAACAACTACCAGGAAAGTTTCAAAGGCACTCAACCAGGGCCTTGTCTACCTCTACTGCTTTTCAGGCCAGACTACCCTTAGACTCAGTTTGTGTGGCAGCTAAGTGCGTTAATTCCCAATACCTTCATCACTCATTACAAAGTAGATCTGGCCTCCCGGAACAGGGCATCCTTTGGTTCCACGGTCCTGAAGAGTATATTCCATTGAGCCATCCAAGAAAAAGGTGCTGGGGGTGCGTTCCCAACCAACAAGAAGGAAGGCGAGATAAGGACAACATAACATAAAGAAGTTATGTACTCACCATAATGTTCCATGTTTGTTGTTCTTGATCTCGCCTTCCTTCTTGCATCCCACCCTCCTTCCCTGTGCTGGAGGATTGAGAGGAGTTATTCGTCTTTGGTCATATAGGCCTTGATTCCCTTCCTGCCTTATGAGTTTATATATATATATATATATATATATATATATATATATATACATATACATATACATATACATATACATATAGATATCTATATATATAGATGGGATCTGTATGGATCACCGAACGACAGCATCACCAAATCACTATCGGTCCGGCATACTTACACAAAAGGGCTTTTCAACGAAGAAGCACTTTTGTGTAAGTATGCCCGTTGCGGGGGTTGTACTACGGTGCGGATAAGGGAAAATTCCCTTTTCCCCACTTTAGTACGATCTCGGAGTGAGAAAATTAAAGTAGGGGTGGTGTGGGGGGCATAGCCCCCCTTCAAAAACGTAAATTAAATGTTTTTTTTTGTTTAACACTTTTCAACGAAAGCACTTTTTCGGTGAAAGCGTGTTCGTTAAAGTGTGTTCGGTGATTGTGGATTCGGACTGTTGAACTTTTGTTTAGTAGTCCTAGATCCATATAGAGATATAGATATAGATATATAGATACAGATCAAATATATATATATATCGATATAGATATATCTATATGTAGCTATAGATGTGTGTGTGTGTGTGTGTGTGTGTGTGTGTGTGTGTGTGTGTATATATATATATATATATATATATATATATATATATATATATATATATATATATACACACTAGATATATATATATATATAAAGAGATATAGATATAGTTATATATGCCTATAGTTTATATATCTGCATTTTGTGGTCTAGTGTTATGGGTTATCACAAATGAGATCTGGGTAACTAGAGCTAGGCATGATGGGATAGGGTCTAGCCTCGAGCCAGTGGAAGATCTCGAGCTTTAGAATACGTCTTGAGTCGGAGCCGAGGATCGGCTCCAAACCCAACCAACAAGAAGGAAGGTGAGATCAAGGACAACAACTATGGAATGTTATATTGAGTACATAACTTCCTGATGTTATGTGATCCTATCTCGCCTACATTCTGACTGATGGGTTCGGAGCCGATCCCTCGGCTCCGACTCGGCACGCTTATGCTATAGAGCGAGGCCTCTAATTGGCTGAGCTATCTTTATCCCAGGATGCACCACCACTAATCCCCCAGATCTCGTTTGCCGCTTACAGAGCTTGGACGTGGTCTCAACATTGGCTGGGCTAAGTACTATATATTAGGCTTTTTTCCTGTCAGTATTTGCTTCATTTAAACCCAAAAGCTGTTTTAACGGCTATTCTTTGTGTACGAGTGTTTTCTAGCAGTTTGATTGAATTTTTCGTATATTTTCCTGTCAGAGAAGGTTCCGTTTAAGTTAGAGGGGCCTTCCCCTGTGGTTACTACTACTTTAGTGGTTGTGTGTGGGTCAAGTACCCGTTTGAATTAGAGGGTCTTGACCCTCCTTTTTCCCTTTTTTCTCTTTCTCAATCTTGTTTATATATATAAAAAAAAAAAAAGTTCTTTAGTTTAAATATTTTCTGAGTTTGTGGCATACATATTTGTTCCTGTGTGTCAAACCCTTAAGTTTACTGTTGTTGTCTGTTTTTTGTAGGATTATGTCTAAAGAACATAAACCCTCTGGGTTTAAAAAGTGCACGAGGTGTGGCTTCAAAATGTCCATAACGGACGACCACTCCTTGTGCGTCTATTGTCTTGGCGCTAAACATCTGCAGGAATCGTGCAGTGTATGCCATGCGTTTTCCTCCAGAGTCCTCCAGGAAAGGAAAAACAAATTAATCCTCAAAGGATTAATCAAGCCTTCCTTCGAGGAGGCTTTATCTTCCTCTCCGTCTCCTTCTAAAAAGAGGAAAGCGCCGACTCCGACCAGTCAGTCGGAACCGAAGGCTAAGAAAACTAAGCAGACTTCTCCATCGGCTCCACGGACTTCGGAGCCGAGGTCGGAACGGTCTGCCTCGATGCCTCCAGCCTCGACCCCTCTGGTTTCGGAGCCGAGGTCTGGGGCATCGAGAGGCGGGTCACCCTCATCGGCTCCACTGATATTGGAGCCGATAAGGGTCATCGGCTCAGACACTTCCCCCTCGGAGCCGAAGTCCTTATCGGCACAGAGGGAAATTTCCTTGAAGGTTTCCTCGGAGCCGATAATTGTTGAGTCATTTCGGAGCCGGTCCTCGAGCCCTTCGGAGCCGATGGAGAAATCGGTTTGGGCCCGATCGATATCCTCGAGATCATCCAAGATGTCTGATTCGGACATCGACAGGGTGTTCCTTCGACTCTTCCAGTCTCCGGTGTTCCAAAAGATGGTTTCGGCTCCAGCCCATTTGGCTTCGGAGCCGATGGTCCACTCCCCTACTGTACTTCCTCTTCCAACAGCTTCGGCACCGTTGGAGCAGGTGCTGGTGGAACCAGTGGAGGTGTTAGGGTCAGGCCCGACCCTTGCTCCGACTCCGGCTCTTGGGTCGGAGTTCAGTGCACGGACTTCTTCCTTCGGCCCTGGGGGGGAGGCTTCGGGATTGATGCTTTCGGTCCCAAGTCTCCCTCTTGGTGCATCGGTGGCGGGAGTGCCGTCCACTGTCGTGGCCACGGAGGGGGGACCCTCCCAGGATTCTGGTGGTCCCGCCTTCAGGGCTATGAGGAGTGCTTTAGCCAAATCTTCATTGGCTACTTCCACAGTTTCCCCAGCTCCTTCCCTACATTTGGAGACTGGGTTGTTGGCAGTCCCCCTGTCCGTAGACAGCGGAGCCCCTGGGCCTCAGGTTACCCCCGCTGGGGTTTCTCCCCCTCCTGGAGGTCCTTCTGAAGCCTCGTCCGAAGAACCTCCCAGGAAGAGAACGTGCAAGAGGAAGCACGTTGACTCCCCTGACGAGTCTTTGACATCTGACACCGATCTCGATGATGCAGAGGGGTCCTCCAAGTCGTCCTCGGATGATGTCTCCTTTGCAGACATCCTGGAAGCCCTAAAACAACGAGGCGGCTGGCAGTCCAAACCTCCCTCTGCTGATGAGTCGGTGTTCCTGAAGGCCTTCGGGGCTCAGCCCTCCGCCTCCTGGGTGTCTCCGCCCTTCGAGCTTTTGGATTTGATCTGTCGAAGGGCGTGGGAACACCCAGACTCTGTGGAACCGGTGCCCGCTCGTCCAAACAAATTTCTGTCGGCGCCCCCGGGCAGACAGTTCCTTAGGAAAGGTGTGGCTGTGGATGCTATGGTGGTGGCATCTGCTACCCAGCAAGATGTAGCAGAGGCTTTGACGTCCGTCCATCCTCCTAATAAGGAGTCTAGGAGCATGGATCGGTACGGTAAGCGCACCTTTAGTTCAGCAGCCTTTACTCTGAGGTCTTTGAACTACCTGACGCACTTTACGAGATTTCAGAGGGATCTGATTAAGGAGCTGTCCGATACCCTCTTAGGTAACCTGCCTGAGGAGCTGGCCCAGACGGTTGGATCTCAGCTGGCTACAATGTCGTCCATTCGGAACTCGTCCATGAGGCTCATTTCGTATGCAGCCGAAGGGGCGAGTAGAGCGGCGGGTGCAGGCATTGCTCTACGGAGACAAGCCTGGCTCCGCCTGTGCCATTTCGCGGAGGCCTTCAAGTCTTCATTTGCCGACGCCCCCTTTGATGGGTCCTCCCTGTTTGGGCCCAAGGTAAAAGACATACTTACCCGCTGTGAACAGGAGGGTAAGACTCTGACTGCCGTAGGGGCATGATTTTCCACTCCCTTTCGGCCTTATCCCAAGGCTAAAAGAGGAGGGAAGATGTGGTTCCGTAGATCTCAGAAGTCTTACCCCTCTCAGCAGGAAAGTTCCCCCTCCAGAGGCAGAGGAGGGGGAAATTCATCAGGAAGACGCCGTCCCAGAGGCGGCAGAGGCCCTCGCAACACTGGAGACCGCGAGTCCTTTCGTGGCTCTTCAGCTTTTCATAGTCCCTGAGGGATTGCCCGACTGTGCTGCTCCGGAGCCAGTCGTGGGTCGTTTTTCGAAGCACCTGAAGGCCTGGGAAGGGATCACTCAGGACCGATGGGTGCTTCGAATTATCGCCGGAGGTTACTCCATCCCATTCTGTTGCCCCCCCCCCCCAGTCCAAAGAAATCCCGGACCCGCCACCCAGTCAACGGGATACCGCAGCCTCAGAAATTTCAAAGCTGCTGCAAATAGGAGTCATCCAACCGGTCCCCGCAGACCAGATCGGATTAGGGACTTACTCAAGATTCTTTTTGGTGCCAAAAAAGACCGGGGACTTGAGGCCCATTTTGGACCTAAGCAACCTAAACCGTTCAGTCAAGAAGTCCAAGTTCCGAATGGTCACTTTACAAACCATTCTCCCATTGTTGGAGAAAGGTGTTTGGATGTGCTCCATAGACCTCAAGGACATGTATTATCATATCAGAATACATCAAACGTCCAGGAGACACTTGCGCTTCAGCCTAGGAGGCAGTCATTTTCAGTTCCGTGCGCTGCCCTTTGGTCTCACCACAGCCCCCAGGGTGTTCACCAAATGCTTGGCAGTAGTGACTGCTCACCTGAGAAGTCTAGGATTCCAGGTGTTTCCGTACCTAGACGACTGGCTCCTAACTGCCACCTCCAAGCATCTACGTCTACGGAGCCTGCAAGCCACAATATCACTGGGCAATTCCCTTGGAATCACCTTCAATTGGCCAAAGTCTGTGTTGCGGCCATCTCAAAGAATAAGATTCATAGGGGTAGAGATAGATTCAAACCAGATGCGGGTCTATCTACCTGCAGACAGAATTCAGACCATTCAAAATCAGGTTCGAGCCTTACTCCCCAGGTTCATAGCCCCAGCCAGAATGGTCCTACAGCTATTAGGATCGATGTCTGCCACAGTTCTGCTAGTTCCCTTGGCAAGGTTACACATAAGAATCCTCCAGTGGCTTCTTTCAACTCAGTGGTCCTTTCAGGAACTCCCTCTCAATCATCTCATATGGATCACAGAATCTTGCAAACGGGACCTTCGCTGGTGGCTAGTGTCCTCCAATTTGGATCAGGGACGACCCTTTGTTCTTCCTCCTCTGGCGGCCACTTTGACCACGGACGCCTCCCAGATGGGGTGGGGGGGGCATTCCCTGGGCAGGTCAGTCCAAGGCAAATGGCACCCGGAAGAGACCCCTCTCCACATCAACATCCTAGAAATGAGAGCAGTACTCCTGTCCCTTCAAGCCCTTCACGATTACCTCCCTCAGGGCGTAATTGCTGTTCACTCGGACAACATGTCAGTTGTCTGGTACCTGAACAAACAGGGAGGGACCAGATCCTATACTCTTTGCAGAGAAGCGATGAGAGTTTGGGAATGGGCAGTCTCGACCAAACGCTTCCTAGTGGCTACTCACATACCGGGCAAGTCCAATGTCATAGCCGACAGGTTGAGCAGAACTATCCTCTCTCCTCACGAATGGTCTCTGAATATGACAGTTACAAGGCAAATTTTCAGCGAATGGGGAGTTCCGTGTTGCGACCTCTTCGCGACTCCTCTGAATGCGAAGTGCAAAGAATTTTTCTCCCTAACCCCGGCTCCGGGGAAGAGCCCCATGGACGCATTAGTCCATCCTTGGCCCACTGGCCACCTTTATGCCTTCCCTCCAGTTCTTCTCCTCCCCAGGGTGATTCAAAAGGCATCTCTCTTAGGGAGCAAGATGATCTTAATTGCTCCTTACTGGCCTCGTCAAATGTGGTTTCCCTGTCTTCGGAAACATGCTCTGGAAGGTCCACGGTTCCTGGACCAGGTCCCAGACCTACTGATTCATCAGTCGGGACTACTACACCAGTCCCTACACACCTTAAAATTGACGGCCTGGCTCTTCCTCTTCCGATGATAGTCAGGAGACATGCACTGGATCCAGATGTGGTGCACATATTATCTTCAGCCCACAAGTCTGCTACGAAGAAACTGTATTCTAGCAAATGGAAAAAGTTTGCTATTTGGGCTCAACTCCGGGGCCTGGACCCCATTTCTACTCCCGTGGCAGAAGTACTCAAATTCCTGACCTCTCTTTTCAATCAAGGCTCTTCAGTTTCTACCATCAAAGTACAATTGGCAGCGATTTCTAATTTTCATGAATCCATAGACCCACCTTTAATGAGCAACAGGTTGTGTAAGACCTTCTTGAAAGGTGCTGCTGTATTAAGACCTCCGATTTCTCATCCTGCACCTCCATGGGATCTCGATATAGTATTACGTGCCTTGACTTCTTTTTCCTTTGAACCGGCAGCTACCTGTGATCTAAAGTTTCTATCATGGAAGACAGCCTTTCTAGTGGCTATTACTTCAGCCAGAAGGGTTTCAGAACTTCAAGCTTTGTCAGTGAAACCCCCGTACTTGGTTTTTCATACAGACAGGGTGTCCCTCAGACCAAATCCTTCTTTTGTTCCTAAAGTCTGTTCTACTTTATGCTTGCAACAGTTGTTAGAGCTTCCAGTTTTTTTCCCAAAATACTCCAATAAAGCGGAGTTTATTTTCCACACACTAGATGTCCACAGACAGTTACGTTTTTATTTAGATAGGACCAAACAATCAAGGAAAACAGATCAGTTGTTTGTATCCTTTGCAGAAAACAAATTGGGCAACGCTGTCACAAAGGTCACTATTGCCAAATGGATCAGGGACTGTATTACTCAAGCTTATATTTATTCTAACAAAGAGCTTACCACCTCTGTCACGGCTCATTCTACAAGGGCTATGGCTACTTCGGTAGCATTTCATTCTAAGCTTGCTATTGGTGACATTTGTGCTGCGGCTACATGGTCTTCCCCGCACACCTTCATTTCTCACTACAAATTAGATGTGGCATCTAGAGGACGAGCTTCATTTGGTTCCACAGTGCTCAGGAGTGTTTTCCAATGAGCCACCCGGGATTTAGGTGCTAGGGACGCTGTCCCATTAGTCAGAATGTAGGCAAGATAGGATCACATAACATCTTTTAGTTATGTACTCACCATAACTTCAGATGTTTGGGATCCATCTCCACATTCCTAATAACCCACCCTCCTTCCCCCTTCCTTGGAGATCAGAGGATATCAGAAGGTCCGAATCCTGTTGTTTCATCTTGAAACATCTAACAATGTTATATAAACAAGCTGTGCATGTGTGCATGAATGCGGACAAACAAGATCTGGGGGATTAGTGGTGGTGCATCCTGGGATAAAGATAGCTCAGCCAATTAGAGGCCTCGCTCTATAGCATAAGCGTGCCGAGTCGGAGCCGAGGGATCGGCTCCGAACCCATTAGTCAGAATGTAGGCGAGATGGATCCCAAACATCTGAAGTTATGGTGAGTACATAACTAAAAGTTTTCCCCTCACAGCAAACTGTGGCAGAGTCTGGGTGAACCTTTCCAGTAAAGCTCTGAAATGTTTTATTTTACCCCTTAAATAGAAGGTTTAGTTCCTAGCTCCACCCCCTCAGTTCACAGATGATTAACCTTTGATGAAAACGCTTTGTATTGTGTGGCGTTTATGCGATTAAACCTGCTGCTGCTTACACCTACAGGCTTGTGTTTTATTATTACCTCCTGCCTCTTTGGTTGCCTGTTGTGGTTTTACTGGTTCTTGGTTCTGTGGCACCCTTTCCTTGGAGTTTTTAGATGGTTAACCTTAACTGACCTGTTCTAACTTGTATGTGACTCCTTAATTGACTTGTTTTAATTTCTGTCTGACTCGCAAGAGACAGAACTGTGGTGTGACTCAGTCCATGTGGGTGTAAATGACCTGAGACTTACCTCCCTAGACTATAAGAAGAGAGACATGATTGAGCTCTCAGTGTGTCTCAGACCCCAGTACAAGCCTAACACTGAGCAGCATTCTACCTTCTCAAAGGATGATGCCAAAATATTAACAGAAGATAATTGACTTTAACAATTGGCGTAGTTTTAGGTGTCATTGAAAGAGGGTACATTGTTTGTCACCCTGGGAAGCTATGATAGACAGTTCATGCTGTTTTGCCAGGGATGGATTGTACCTCTCCCCTTTGGCTTTCATATATTAGCTAAAACTTCGTCCTCCCCATAGTGCCTTTTTTAAGCATTGCCAATCTGATGAACCTTCTGACATAAAACCAACTCAAGAACATCTGAAGGTGTATTTGCTCAGTGCCAGGAGTCTAAACAAGAAACTACTCCTCCTGCAGACTCTCCTCAGTCTGTTGATTGTAAACATTTGTATATTTACTGAGATTTGACTAAAAAGTGACAGAGAGCACCTTGTCTGTGCATGACTTCAGTGTCTTCATCACATTTAGACAACCTACTGCACAGGAAGGAATGAAAGGTTGAGGTGTCTGTTTACATCAAAAACATACACACGTTAAGTTTAGTCAGTCGATATGATGCGCTTGAGCTTCTCCATGTCCAAATTACCATGGTCATATCCTTTCAAGCTGCAAGTCCATCTCCATGATCTAGGAAACTCATAACACATACGTAAACTTACTGGGGACATTCCCCATTCACCCCAACAGCATATTGGGTGGCTTTCTGTATTTCACCATCAACTGCGAATCATGCAAAATCCCCTTTACACATGTCCAGAGATTCACAGACTTTGTCAGCACAAATACCCTAGACCAGTTAGTCCATACGTTCACTGAGAGTGTAAACACCATTGACCTTGTCCTCACACACATGGGAGAATGGAGCACCATCCCTAGTGTATTGTCCTCCTTGGTCAGGTCAGACCATTAATACCCGGAACTCCAGGTAGTGAAATTTTTAGGAATTATTCTAAGGCAAACTTCCTACTATTAAGTGACACACTGGCAAAACTCCAAGTTCCCCAGACCCTGAGAACACCACTGCCTATGTGGAATTGTTCATGAAAATCCTATATAATCATAGTAACGGTTGCATAAAGACAGCTGTACCCACCAATAACAAGTACAGGACTAACTCAAAAAACAAGCCATCCTTTTGGAATCCAAAAATCATTAAGTTGTAAAACAAAAGGAAGAAAATCATTGTGAAAATTAGAAGATGCAATGTCTGACAAAGTAGAAACTCCCTCACCAATCTAAACAAGCAATGCAGGGGATTATCAAGTATACCAAAACTAGATTTGAGGTGAAAAAACTTTCCAGGCAAGGACAGTATTACGTCATAAGGCTTCTACAAGAAAGGTTTACAGAAGTAAGTGGAAAAGGTTCTTTTTTTGGGCACCAAAAGGCTGGCATGGTTCCGACATCTCGCACTTCTCGGAGGTTTTTTAAATGTATGTACCTGACGTTGAGGGGGAACCTCAGCTGATTATATCAGAAGTATCAAGGAGGATTCCTTAGATCTTAGTAAGGAAGGAGATTCCTACAACCATTATTGAGTCACACCAGGGGCCTGACCATCTGAGGGTGTTTTGAGTGGATGTCCTGCAGAAAAAGAAAGAAAACAAAGCATATTTCCTCTGTTAAGGATTCCCAAAGAGAACGTTAAGATTTCACTCAGGGTTTATTAATGCTTTGATGGCCTTGAAGCCTCCTCAAAAGGTCTCTGTTCCTGCTTCTCCCTTGTCTTCCACTCCACTTGTGTCCTAGGGCATCAGATTCTTCTAATAAGGACCTGGACTCCGAGGAAGAATCTTTGGCTTACTCTTCCCAAACCCCTTCTTCCTTGGACTGCGGTTTGCAGGAGGAGTATTCCATCAGTCCAGATTCCCAACTGGAGGAACTCTTCTTTGGGTATATGATGGATTATTTTAAGTGAGATTGTTCTCAAGTCTCTGACATTCAGAAGAGAGAATCTGATGATGTCAATATTTATTGTATCCTTAACTGTTGATGTTAAGTTGTCTATCTCGCCTTCATTCTTGCTGGATGGGTTCGGAGCCGATCCTCGGCTCCGACTCGGCTACTCTAAAAGCTCGAGAGCTAGTTCCACCAGCTCGAGGCTCCCCTATATCCCACAATGCTAGGCGGTAACTCCTCGGATCTCGTTTGCCGCTACAGCGATCGAGGTGCTTTTGCAACCAGCTCGTCAGGTTAGTTGAAATATTGAGTTGTATCTCAGATAGACCCCCATTTAAGTTAGCTTTCCTCATAGTTTTAAAAGTTAAGTAGTTTACTCCCCTTTATAGTCAAGTTTCCCCAGTTTTTTTCCTAAATTTGCTAATTTTATTCCCTTGGGCTTTAGGCCCAGTCCCTCCCTTCCTTAGTAGTTGGAGTGACTGTGTTTTGTAGGGATTTAATTTCTAAGTTAATTACTAATTTTTAATTTAAAAATATTACAAGTGTAATCGGTGTGTGTGTGTTTGTGGTTACACTTTGACTTTTCTTGGACATGTCCAAAGAATCGAAGGTCTCAGGCTTCAAGAAGTGTGACTCGTGCTGTCAGAAGATGTCTCTGACAGACGGTCACACTTCTTGTGTATACTGCCTGGGGCCTTTGCACCTGCAGGACTCGCGCTGTTTGCCATGGCTTCAGCCCTAGAGTCCTGCAGGAGCGCAAAAATAAACTCATTTTAAGGGGCTTATTGAAGCCTGAGGGTCCCTCGACTCAATCCTCGGGGAAACCCTCTAAGCCTTCCAGACCTTCGGCTCCGGTCTCTGAGCCGTCTTCTGGGGGTCCAAAGGCTGTTCAAACATCGGCTCCGGCCGGAGCCGATGAATCTCGAACGCATGCCCCTACTATTTCCTCGGCTCCGGCCGGAGCCGAGGAAGACATAACTGAGTCGGCTCCGATCAAATTGTTGGAACCGACATCCAGAAAAAGGTCCCGCTCTCCATCTGTTGGCTCCGTTCATTCGGCTCCAGCATCACCTTTGCTGTCTGAATGGAGCCATAGATCTCACTCCTCTAGGTCTTCCAGACTATCGGATCATGACCTTCAGAGAGTAGTGAGTCGACTTCTTAAGTCCGTCGGAGCCATCACTGTCGGTGCCGGGGGAGGTCTTCAGCTTTTCGGCTCTGCCTGATAGGGGTGCCTTCGAGGTCATGAGGAGCGTGTTAGAACCAGGTTCAACTCCACAGTCGGCTCCTTCTGCCCCTCCCTCCACGGTGCCTCCGGTGATTTCTGCTCACTCTCTCATCCCTGACCGTAAAGAGCCAGCTCCTCAAGTTTCCCCAGTGGGGATCTCCTCCTCTTCCGAGGCCTCTCCTGACCCAGTAGGAGAGCCCCCTAGGAAGAGGCAGTGCAAGAGGAAGCACATTGACTCCCCTGAGTCTGTCACCTCTGACACTGATTTAGAGGATTCTGAAGGTTCCCCTCGTTCCCCCTCTGAAGATGTCTCCTTTGCAGACATCCTCGAAATCTTAAACAGAGGGGGAATTGGCCAGCCCTCAACCCTTCAGAGGATGAATCGGTGTATCTTGAGGCGTTTGGCTCTTGCCCTTCCACCTCCTGGGTGTCCCCTCCCTTTGACCCCCTTATGCAAGTGGTGGCAAAGAAGGCCTGGGCGGCTCCTGATTCAGTGGAACCCACCCCCAGGAGACCATCAAATTTTATCACTGCCCCCAAGGACAAGGAATTTTTAACCAAAGGCGTCTCTGTTGATGCTATGGTGGTGGCTGCGGCCACCAAGAGGGAGTTAGCTGATCCTTCGGTGCCTGTTCATCCTCCTGACAAGGAGTCTAGGTCGATGGACAGGTACGGGAAGCGGATGTTCTCGTCAGCGACCTTTACTATGCGCTTGCTGAATTACCTGTGTCATTTCACTCGTCTTCAGAGGGATTTGCTCAAGGAAGCGAGCGAAATGTTAAAGGACCCAACAGCTGCGGGTTTTCAGGATAGGATGAACTCTCAGCTGGCGACCCTTAATTCTATAACTAACTCCTCCATGCGCCTCCTTTCATATGCGGCGGATGGAGCAAGTAGAGCGGCAGGTACAGGTGTAGCCTTGCGTCGGCACACGTGGATGCGGCTATGTAACTTTGGACCCTTTCAAGGCGTCCTTCACTAATTCCCCTTTGATGGATCATCCCTCTTTGGTCCTCAAGTGAAGGAAACCCTGACTAGGTGCGAGACTGATGGCAAAACTCTCTCTGCCGTCGGAGTCCGTTTTTCTACTCCTTCTAGGCCTTACCCCAAAGGCCAGAAAGGGGGAAAGATGTGGTTCCGCAAACAATCTCAGGGAGATTTGCCTGACGCACAGAGTCGATTCCCCTCTAGAGGCAGAGGGGGGAACAATAATGGTAGACGCCGTCCTAGAGGCAGAGGGGGCCTGCAGAATCAGGGCAGTCGAGAATCCTTTTACGACAAGCCCTTTCAGCATCCCTAAGGTGTTGCCTGACTGTCCACCTTCGGAGGCAGTCGGGGGAAGATTATCGCTGTACCCAGAAGCCTGGCTATCCCTAACTCAAGACAAGTGGGTGCAGTCTATCATTTCCGAAGGCTACAGAATCCCATTCCTTTTCATTCCGAAGCAATCCAAAAAATCCCTTCCAGACGTTCCACCCAGTCAAAGGGAGCAAGCAGCATTAGAAATTTCAAAGCTGCTCGCAAAAAGAACCATTCAACCAGTTCCAGCAGACCAAACAGGATCCGGAATCTACTCCAAATTCTTTTTGGTTCCAAAGAAAACAGGGGACTGGAGACCCATTTTGGAACTCAGCAACTTGAACAAGTTTGTCAAGAAAACAAAGTTCCGGATGGTCACGCTGCAGTCCATTCTACCCCTTTTGGGGCGGGACAACTGGATGTGCTCGATAGATCTCCAGGATGCGTACTATCACATCAGAATGAGTCGACGCTCCAGGAGATTCCTCCGCTTCAGGCTGGGAACCAGTCATTTCCAATTCTGAGCCCTGCCCTTTGGTCTCACTACAGCCCCCCGAGTGTTTACCAAATGCATGGCAGTGGTCACCTCTCATCTGAGACGACAAGGATTCCAGGTGTATCCTTATTTAGACGACTGGCTCCTTACAGCCCCCACCAAGCATCTTTTGCTTCTTGCCAGAGACTACACCTTTCACACATGTCAGACACTAGGCATTTCAATAAATTATGAAAAGTCTGTCTTGTCGTCTTGTCGTGTTATTACCTTTATAGGCGCAAATCTAGACACAGTCAACATGTCGGCCAGACTCACAGAGCAGAGAATAGCAGACATACACAGACAGGTCTCTCTTGTCTTGCAGAGCAACAAAGTCAAAGCCAGATTGATCCTGAAGGTCTTGGGGATTATGGCGGCGGCCATCCCTCTTCTACCATTAGCTCGCTTCCATATGAGAATTTTACAATGGATGCTCTTCACACAATGGTCTTTCCAACGACTTCCAATGTCCCATCCTATTCGGATAACTCAATCGTGCAAGAATCATCTCTCTTGGTGGATCACATCTCCCCAGCTCCACCTAGGGAGACCTTTCGTCCCTTCCCCTCCGGTTGCTACAGTGACAACGGACACCTCCCTGATCGGGTGGGGGGGCATTACCAGGGCAGGACGGTCCAAGGCATGTGGCAACCTTTCGAGTGCCACTTGCACATAAATGTCCTAGAGATGAGAGCAGTGCTTCTAGCGTTGCAAGCCTTACAAGACTCTCTTCCCATGGGAACTATAGCAATTCAGACAGGCAATATGTCTGTAGTGTGGTACATCAACAAACAAGGCGGAACCAGATCTTACCCCCTATGTCGAGAGGCACTCAGACTGTGGCAATGGGCGATTTCTTCTCAGCGGTTTCTGTTAGCAACGCATTCCCGGAAGTCCAATGTGATTGCAGACAAATTGAGCAGAGCTATTCTCATGCCTCACGAGTGGTCTCTGAAGAATTCAGTGTTGGAGAAAGTTTTTCGAAAGTGGTGCCGGCCTTGCTGCGACCTTTTCGCTACTCCCCAAAACAGCAAGTGCGACGATTTCTTCACCCTCTTTCCCCAACCAGGCCACCCCAGCAAAGACGCTCTAGTACACGATTGGCCCCGGGGACTTCTGTATGCTTTTCCTCCCTTCCCACTGATAATCTCAGCTAATACAGAAAGCCATCGCTCAGAAAGCTTCCATGATCCTTATTGCCCCTTACTGGCCTCGACAGGTTTGGTTCCCGTTTCTCCACCGTTATCTGTTGGAGCAACCTTGGCATCTGGACCCATTTCCAGACCTCTTGACCCATCAGTCGGGTCAGTTGCACCACTCCCTCCCTTCTCTGAACCTCACAGCATGGTTCCTCCAATTCCAACTCTAGCCAGGCTTCCTCTGATATCTCGCTCAGTTAGAGATATTTTGATAGCCTCTCATAAATCTTCCACTCGGAAGATTTATCATAGCAAGTGGAAACGTTTTTCCTATTGGGCGCAGTCAAAGAATATAGATCCTTTCACTGCTTCCATTCAATCAGTTCTAGACTTTCTAGTCGAACTTTTCCACTTAGGTTCGTCCCCGTCTACCATCAAAGTTCAGTTGGCAGCAATATCGAACTTTCATGTTGGAGTCTCAGAGTCCTCCATTATGTCTCACAAACTCTGCAAAGCCTTTTTAAAGGGAGTTTTTCTCCTCAAACCACCAATCAGGGATCCTCCTCCTCAATGGGATCTCAACTTGGCTCTGGCGTCCTTAATTCTTCCCCCCTTTGAACCTGCGGCTTCATGTTCAATAAAGTTACTATCTTGGAAAACACACTTTTTAGTAGCTATCACTTCAGCTAGAAGAGTCTCTGAACTCCATGCTCTGTGTAGTCGACCCCCTTATCTTGTGTTTCATAAGGATAGGGTGTCCTTGCATACTAACCCGTCCTTTTTGCCCAAGGTAGCTTCACTGGCAAATTTGAATCAAACCATTGAACTTCCTGTGTTCTTCCCTAATTATTCCAATAGGTCAGAACAAAAGTTACACTGTTTAGATGTTCATCGCCAACTTAGGTACTATTTAGACCGGACCAAACAATTCAGCAAGTCTGATCAACTGTTTGTTTCTTATGCAGAAGGTAGAATGGGCCTTCCAATTTCTAAAGTATCTCTTTCTAGATGGCTTACTTCGTTGATTACCCTTGTGTATGAGATCAGACATCAACAATTGCCATCCAAACCCAGGGCTCATTCAACTAGAGCTTTAGCCACTTCTATAGCTTTCCAAGATAGGCTGCCTATTGATTCGATTTGTTCTGCAGCTACTTGGGCTTCTCCCCATACCTTCATTTCTCATTATAAGTTGGACTTGGCCTCTAGAGACCGAGCCAACTTTGGTTCCACTGTACTCAAGAGTCTGTTCCGATAGGCCACCCGGGATAAGGTGCTAGGGACGGTCCCATCCAGCAAGAATGAAGGCGAGATAGACAACTTAACATTTAGAAGTTATGTACCTACCATAACGCTCCATGTTAGTTGTCTTCTTCTCGCCTTCTTTCTTAAGGCCCACCCTCCTTCCCCCTAGCCTGGACAGACCTAGAGGAGTTTTCTTTTGTTCCTTTTATGGAATTTCCTTGCTGGGCTTAGCTTTCAAACGAGATCTGAGGAGTTACCGCCTAGCATTGTGGGATATAGGGGAGCCTCGAGCCGGTGGAACTAGCTCTCGAGCTTTTAGAGTGGCAGTGGAGCCGAGGATCGGCTCCGAACCCATCCAGCAAGAAAGAAGGTGAGAAGAAGACAACTAACATGGAACGTTACGGTAGGTACATAACTTCTAATTTTCGGATCTGATCCTCAGATCTCACTCTGACATTACTATAGCTCATGGCCACCAAAAAGCTCTTGAGTCTCTTCCCTTACCCATAATGTACCAACCCTTAACATACCTCAGGTCTTGTTTGCCACGTTCGGAAATAGATGTTGTCAGCCTGAGTGCTCAAGTTATTTTTTCAAATTGTGATGTTTCTACTTAATTTATATATGTATGTATGTATATGTGTATATATATATATATATATATATATATATATAATGTATGTATATATATGTATATATATATATATCTATATATATATATATATATCTATATCTATATATATCTATATCTATATATATATATCTATATAAATATCTATATCTATATATATATATATATATATATATATACACACACACACCTATATATATATATATATATATATATATATATATATATATATATACATACACACACACACACACACACACACACACACACACTCTCTCTCACACACACACACACACACACATATATATCTATATATATATATATATATATATATATATATATATATATATATATATATATATATATATATATATATAAAATATGTCACGCTGCCAGCCCAGCTATCTGGAATTTTGTAAATAATTCTGTGTCATTTGTGAATATTGATATCATTTATACAGAACTGTATGTTATGTACTGAGCTTCAAGAATGTAACCACAGCATACCCTGCTGGAACATATAAGATTATCTTGCAAAACTTCAGTAAAATAAGTTGAAGTTAAATTGTTTTAAGATTGTGTTATAAAAGTTAGTTTTAATGCAGCAAGGAGACAGAATGAGTATAACTAGGGTACCATCTGCATTGAATTGTGTTTTATTCTTTTATGAATTTCAAGATGAGAAAACATCTGAGAGACATATAATTTTAACACAGAGATGTTAAATTCTGATGTGAAGTTGTTAAATCTTGCCGTTTATTCTCACTGATGGGTTCGGAGCCGATCCTCTGCTCCGACATGGCCGTTAGCAAAACTGAAGGTTTGCCAGTAGCTCAAGACCAAGCCCCTTATCCCATGATGCACTGCTGGAATTACCTCAGATCTAGTTTTGCCGTGGCACAGATGTCGGTGTTCCAGATTGCAAGTTTTAAAAACTTTTTCTTGACTTTCTTGTTAGGAGATATATATATATATATATATATATATATATATATATATATATATATATATATATATATATATGTATAGATTTAGACTGATTTAGATTTAGGTAAGTGCCCTGTGTTGGCTTGTTTTTTTCTATAGAGTTAGCCTAGTAGTTGGCCTTGTATTTAACTGTCTTAGTCAGTAGTTATTTAGATACTTTCTTTAATGTGTTTTTTTCCATTGTTTAAATTTGTCTAGATTTAAAAAGAGATGTCTGGTGAGAAAGAGAAGCCACATCCTAAATTTGGCTTCAAAAAATGTCCGGATTGTGGACAAAAAAATGTCAGTCACTGACTGGCACGTTCAGTGAGTTTATTGTCTGGGGGCATTACACCTCCAAGACTCTTGTAGCATCTGTCACTCCTTCTCTTCCAGGGTACTTTTAGAGAGGAGGAGGAAATTGGTGGATAGGGGTTTACTTCAGCACCCCTTCTCGGAAGCACTGGGTGACCAGGATGGTGCTAGTAAATTCTCTAAGTCATCCAAGTCTTCAGGTGACTCTAAAGTATCGAAAAAGGCTAAAAAAATGGAGGGTGTCGGGTCATCGGTTCCACTGCCTTAGGAACAGAGTGTCCCTTCTGTTTGGAGCCAGCTGTCAGCTTTGGAGCCGGTTTCTGAGATTCCCTCATCTCCTCTGCTCCAATCAGCACCCTCTGTACACTCCTTGAAGTCTTCTGTCAGCCTCTCAGATTTGGATATGGACCAGTTGGTGCAGAAGCTTTTACGGGCACCAGGCCTTGCCAAATTGTTCTCGGCTCCAACGTCTTCGTTGGAACCGAAGACCATTAACCTGGACTTGACTGCTCCTCCTTTGAGCCATACTGGACTTTCGGAGCTAGAGGAGCCCGACCTGATGGTTGTTGAGCCTGTGGAGCCGAGATCTGCTCCGATGTTATCGGTTCCATCTACTCATACGTCCTCTGTGCCGACTGGGGACTCTAGGAGCTGACACTCTCCTGTCGGGTCTGGAGAGGATAGTTGTACCGATTTGTCGGTGCCAACTCTTCCTCTTGGGGCTTCGGCTCGGATGAGCTCGGCTCCTACCTCGGGCTCAGAGCCCATGGCCTCGGTGCGGGAGGATCGGACAGTCCCTTCGGATCCATCTACCCCTTCTCGTCTAGTCATGGTGCCTTCGATGCCACGAGGAGAGTCTTGTCTCCAAAGACATTATCAGCATCAGGTCTAGCTTCCTCCTCCACTCAAGCACCTGTGTCCGCTCCTGCTTCTACCGGTCAACCCAACCATAGAGACCCTGAGCCTCAAGTATCCCCACAGGGTGCCCCCTGCTCTTCCGAGACCTCCTCAGAAGCCCCCACTGAGGAGGTACCCAGGAAGAGATTATGCAAAAGGAGGCACTTGGACTCCCCACAGGAGTCTTTGACATCTGACACTGACTTGGATGAGTCAGAAGGGTCCCCTCGATCCCTCACTTAGGATATCTCCTTTGCGGAGATATTAGAGACCCTTAATCAGTGGGGTGGTTGGCAGTCTAAAAGCTCTACTGAAGATTAGTCAGTGCTCTTGAAGGCTTTCAGGTCTCAACCTTCCACCTCTTGGGTGTCTTCGCCTTACGAAGAGCTCATGGAGCTGATCTCTCATAAGGCGTGGGAGTCTCCTGAGGCCATGGAACCTGTCCCTCAGAAGCCAAATAAGTTCATCTCTGCCCCAGTGGACAAAGCTTTTTTGACTAAGGGGGTGACTGTTGATGTCATGGTGGTGGCGGTGGCAGCCACCAAAAAGGAAATGCGTGAGACGTCCTCATCTATCCATCCTCCTAACAGAGATTCCAGGATCATGGATAGATATGGGAACCGCATGTTTAGTTCAGCGACTTTTTCCCTTCGATCACTAAAATATTTAACCCATTTTACAAGACTACAAAGAGATCTCCTGAAAGAGCTAAGAGATACTCTCTAGGGTACGGTAGCTGCAGGGGTTGCCGACAAAGTCAACACCCAGCTCGCTACCCTAAACTTGATTGTGAACTCATCCATGCATCTCATATCTTACACAGCTGATTGTTCGAGTAGAGCCGCTAGTTCAGGCATTGCTCTGCGTAGACAAGCCTGGATGCGTCTCTGTTCCTTTGCGGAGCCTTTCAAGTCTTCCTTTATCAACACCCCATTTGATGGCTCATCCCTGTTTAGGCCCAAGTTAAAGGAAACTCTAACCAGGTGTGAGCAGGAAGGCAAGACTCTATCTGCCGTCGGAGTCCCTTTTTCTACCCCTACTCGGCCCTATCCTAAGGGTGGAAAGATGTGGCTCTGAAAAGCACAGGAAGCCTTTCAGAACACATGTGGCGAAACCCCTTCTAGAGGCAGAGGAGGGGGTTATAATGGAAGATGCCGCCCGCGCGGCACGGGGGGGGGGTTCGCAACAGTAGGGTGACAGAGGCCAGATGTTCTTCGTGTTTCATTGTTGCAGTCATTGCATTTGGGTAATCTGCTGGCAGGTTACCCTCAGTCTGCCTGAATTCCAAAGTCTTGGGTCCTGCGTCAGTTGCTGTCTCTTCTTTCATGATGTCAGGTCATCAGGGGTATAAAGCAGGCAGCCGATGCCATTTTCTTTAGTCTTTCTTGCCGAGCGGTGCCCGAAGCAAAAGCAGTTCGCAAGTGCCTGTTGGCTGACTCCTGAAATTTTCGAATTCAAGTTTCAGAACCGAAGTCTTCACTAAAGCTAAGTACCCCATTGAGGAAACTTTTTCTTGCTCCATACCGATGTCAGTAAAAGTTAATAATTGCATTACTTGTGGGAAGCAAATACCTCATAAGGATTTCCATTTGTACTGTATTCTTTGTCTAGGCCCTGATCATAACATTCCTAGCTGTCGGTTTTGTGCTAGATTTAACCAACGCACTATTAAGCTTCTGTATATCTTTGCCTCAAAATATTTTGGAAATAGATTTAACTATCCTGAAATGTCATCTGATGGCAATCCGACTACAGGAGTTAACAAAAATACACAAAGAAAAGGACGGAGACAGACCGTCGAGGTCCAAAACTGACGACGAAGCTTCTCCTAAGCCAGTCGTCAGTTCGCTGATACTCAGTGAGGCGCTTTCGCAGCCCCTGATACCTGCTACTTTCGAGTCGCAAACCTCTACCAAGACCCATGTGGAGTCCGGCATGCCGCGAGTTTCTCAAAGTATTGTACCCGCGGATGTCTCTCCCTCAGATGGGTCTGGAGCCGCTGAGCAGACACCGGCTTCTGAAGGTGTCTTCAGGCCTCAGCATTTATATATAAAAAAACAACGCCAGCTTCAAAATCAAAGACAAAAGCAACTTCTAAAGCTTAAAAAAAATGACGCATGAGCCATGTGCTCAGGCCTCTATGCCCAAAAAGCAGATGATCAAAATGGCTGAAGACCTAATTACCTTGATCAGGGGTTCCCAACCCCCTCCTGATAAGACCCCTAGGCAAGACACTAATTATGAATCTTCAGATCAGGTTTCTATTTCTTCTGATCAGGAATTTTCTATACCACCCTATGAGGATTCTGATACAGAGGAATCTATCCCATCCGCATCTCCTGAAGATTATTCCTTTGGAGAAACCTTGCATACTTTGAGGGAGCACTTTCACTGGGAGAGTCAAAATTTCTCAGAATCAAAAAAGAGGCTTAGCGATTTCCTTATTCTCCCTCAGCACAGGCTTTTAGCCATACCTCCTGTTTTAAACATTGTGGATGATGTGTTTTCGGAGTCAAGCTTGACTCCGGACTCCTTACTTCCGGCTCCTAGCAAGCCAGACAGATATTACAGGGTTCCTGACTCTCACAAATTTTTATTTAAAAACCCTGCTGGTGACCCTGAAACTATTTCACAGTGTCCAAAAGGTGTAAAGGCCTCAATAGCAAAAAATCCCACCCCCTCTGATAGAGATTTCAGGGCACTGGATAGATGGGGAAAGAAGGTTTATACATCTGCAACCTTGGCAATTAGGGCCGTAAACTGCCAGTTTCATATGCTCAAGTATCAACAGCATGTTATGGGATTACTGAAACAGAAAATTATGTTGATTTCTGAATGTGCAGAAAGTAAAGAATTGCAGTAATTATTGCATGCAACAGAACAAGTTGGAAAGCATACTTTGCAATGTGGTTTTGATTCCTTAGAGGCCTCCTGCAGGGCTGCAGTTACTGGATCTGTGATTAGAAGGCATGCCTGGCTAAAAGAGCAAAATTTGCCTGATCATGTTAAAGCTAAACTGCTGGATGCTCCTTTACAGCACGATACTCTGTTTCGTATTAAGGCAGAAGAGGTTTTAAAGAAAATAGAAGACAAAGCTAAGTCTATGCAAACTGTAAAAGACTTCTTACAAGTGCAGCCACCAAGTCTCAATAGACACTGGCCTACAAAAAATTGGTCCTTTCCTGTGTCCGACAGAGCTCCACGGGGCAAATCCAGTCACCCTAAAGGTTCTAGATACCAGTCACAGGATTCTTACAGGTCAAAGCAATGGGGCGCTTCTACCTCCAAATCTGGAGGAAATAAAGCACAATCCTACAGTAAACAGTCTCATTGACTTCCCTCTGCCATCACCAAGCACTTATCTTTTGGCAGCACCGTTAGGGGGAAAATTAGCACTTTATGCTCAAAATTGGCAGTTAATAACCCAGGACAAGTGGGTATTAAACATAGTATCTCAGGGATACATATTCCACTTTCACACTCTGCCAATTCCAAACGGTTGGCCAGATCTGCCAAAAAATCAATGGGCAGACCCACAGAAACAAGTTACACGTCCCTCATGGATATGGGGGCTATTCAGCCAGTGCCAGAACAGAGAAAAGGACAAGCGTTTTACTCAAGACTGTTTTTGGTACCCAGAAAAGACGAGGGCCTGGTGCCCAATACTGGATTTATCAATTTTGAACACGTTCCTGGACATTCCGAAATTCAAAATGCTAACTTTGCAGCAGCTTCTGCCCATGCTGGGCAGGAACGCTTGGCTAGTGACTTTAGACTTAAAAGAGACATACCTGCATATCCCAGTAAAGGAATCGTGCAGAAGATACGTCCGTTTCAAGGTTGGCTTTATGCATTACCAATTCTCTGCACTGCTCTTTGGCTTAGCTACTGCGCCCAGGGTCTTTACAAAGTGCCTGGCACCAGTAGTTGCATTTTGCAGACGGAGGTGTACAATCTACCCTTAATTGGACGACTGTCTCATTCAAGCAGAGAACAAGGATATTCTTCATCAGCATCTGGCATTTGTGAAAAGGCTTCTAACATGCCTAGGGTACACAATAAATGAAAAGAAATCACAACCGGTAGCCTCACAAAAGATAACATTCCTGAGTGCAAGCTTGAATACAACTGCCCAGATGACTTTCCTTACGCCAGACAAACAAAGGCAACTGGCTATTTACTTCAAACAGATGGCAACAAAAACCCAGTTATCTGCAAGACACATTCTGCAGGTTTTGGGGTTCATGGCATCCTGCATTCTACTGATTCCATATGCAAGACTGCATATGAGGAAACTGCAGTGGTACGTAAAAAGTTTATGGAGTCAACATTGTCACGGTTTGGAAACAATGATTCCTCTCATTCCCTGCCTACAACTGGAGTTTCTTTGGTGGGCAGAGGCATGTCACCAAAATATGGGACAGTCCTTCACTCTACCCCCTGTCAACCAAACCTTAACTACAGACGCATTGGACTATGCATGGGGTCCCACATGGCAGGAAGATGCATTCAGGGCATATGGACCCCAAAACAAATGCATCTGCACATCAACCAAAAAGAGGTGTTAGCAGTTCAAAATGCCCTGACAGCCTTCAATGACTTACTTCATCCAGGACAACTACTGATAAAGACGGACAACACCATGGTTATGTGGTACATAAACAAGCATGGGGGCACACACTCTTACCCCCTTTGCAGACTAGCCATGGCATTGTGAGACACAGCCTTGACTTACCAAATACATCTTCAAGCTCAATTCCTGCCAGGAAAGCAAAATACTCTAGCAGACGACTTAAACAGAAATCTTATGGACCCTCACGAGTAGAAATTGGATCCACAAGTCTTCAGCATGATAACAAAGAAATGGGGGAGTCCGGACATAGACCATTTTGCCTCTCCTCGGAATTATCAACTGGACAAATTCTGCACAAGGACTTATCACAGACAAGCATGGAAAGTGGATGCCCTATCCTTTAGTTGGAAAAACCTATCAGTTTACGCCTTTCCTCCTCTGCCTCTTCTTCCCAAGGTCCTACTAAAGGTCAGACAAGAAAAAACAAAAGTGATACTAATTGCCCCGGACTGGCCCCGCCAACACTGGTATCCAATCCTAAGGAATATGTCTCGGTTCCCAGCTTGGAACTTGCCTCAGATACCTCACTTACTGTCTCAGCAAAACAATCAGATCCTGCACAATCAGCTCCAAACATTGAACCTGGCAGCATGGCTGATCATGTAGTTATTCAAGCAACACCTCTCAGTAAATCTTAGAGGGGCCAACAATTTAAGGCCTTCCCAGATGATCACCAATTCCTGCTTGGGACCTCAATTTTGTGTTGGAAAAGCTCACCCTGCCTCCATTTGAACCAGGTGCTACTGCAGATATAAAGGTTTTATTATGGAAAACAACTTTGCTTCTGGCGATTACTTCAGCAAGAAGGGTTTCAGAGCTACAGGCTCTCATGGCTGTGGAGCCTTTTATCATATTTTACCCAGACAGGGTGTCCCTCAGGACCAATCCTATTCATCTGCCAACTTTTTATCCAAATCTGCAGTACAAGGGGGAGCGGATTCTGCATTCCTTGGACGTACACAGACAACTAAGATTTTACTTGTGCAGGACTTAAGCTCTAAGAAAATCTGAGCAGCTACTGGTGGCATTTGCTGCAGGATCAGAGGGAAAGTCCATTTCAAAGCAGACTATTTCAAAGTGGATAAGCCACTGCATTAGTTTCTGCTACTTACATCATGGTAAACCGGTGCCCAAGGGCATTAGGTCTCATTCCACCAGGGCTGCATAGCAGACTATTTCAAAGTGGATAAGCCACTGCATTCGTTTCTCCTACTTACATCATGGTAAACTGGTGCCTAAGGGTATTAGGTCTCATTCCACCAGGGCTGCAGCTACATCAGCAGCTTTTCTCAGAGGGGTACCAACCAAAGACATTCCAGATGCTGCTACTTGGAGTTCTGTTCATACTTTTACAAAGCATTATCATTTGCCTCTCTTCTCTAAGTCCAGGGCGGGCTTTTTCACTGCAGTTCTGCAGGGCATTATAGCAGCCCCTAATGCTGTTTAGCTCCTGCCTCCCATCCATAACTTTGGGATTCTGCCCAAATGTAATGACTGCAACAGTGAAACACGAAGAACATATTATAGTTGTGTACACTTACCATAAATGTAGATGTTCGAGTGTATTCACTGTTGCAGTCCAGGTTACCCACTCGTCATCCCCCTTTTTTATTCTGGAGCCTCTCTTTCCTTCACTATGTTCTACAGCCTTTGTGGTGTAGTTGCTTTTAGATGAAGGTAAAGTTTGTTGTTGCATGTAAATATAGTTTATATATATTTTTGGTCCCCATTTGGGGGTGGGGCCTGACATCTGGGGCAGGAAAAACTAAAGAAAATGGCGTTGGCTGCCTGTTTTATACCCCTGACGACCTGACATCATGGAAGAAGAGACAGCAACCGAAGCATGACCCAGGACTTTGGAATTCAGGCCGACTGAGGGCAACCTGCCAGCAGATTACCCAAATGTAATGACTGCAACAGTGAATACACTCGAACATCTACATTTTTATGGTAAGTGTACACAACTGTACTTTCTCTGGTCAGCCCTACCAGCACTCCTGAATGGAGACCCGGCTGTCCGGCTCTGGAGGCAGTCGGGGGTCGCTTATCTTTGTACCCAGAAGCCTGGCTAAGCATAACATCTGATACCTGGGTGCAAAGCATCATTTCCAGAGGGTATTTCATACCGTTCTCTTCCCCTCCCACTCCTGTCAACAGAATTCCGGATGTTCCACCCAGTCTCAGGGAACAAGCAACTATAGAGGTCCGCAAGTTGCTATAAAAAGAGTCATCCAGCTATTCCCAGCAGACCAAGCAGGATTCAGAACTTACTCAAGATTCTTTTTGCTTCCAAAGAAAACGGGACTGGAGACCTATCGTGGACCTTAGCAGACTCAACCAATTTGTAAAAAAAGAGAAGTTCCGAATTGTCACGCTTCAGGCCATTCTTCCCTGATAAGGGAAAGGCGATTAGATGTGCTCCATCGATCTCAAGGATGCATACTACCACATAAAGATGGATAGAGACTCCAGAGATCACCTGCTTTTCCGGCTGGGAGCCAATCACTACCAGTTTCGAGCCCTACCCTTTGGTCTCACTACAGCCCCCAGAGTGTTCACCAAATGCATGGCAGTGGTCACGGCTCACCTGAGGCGTCTAGGATTCCAGGTGTTTCTATACCTAGACGATTGGCTCCTCACTGCCACCACCAGGCATCAATCGATTCAGGCAACAGAATCTACTCTGACACTCTGCAACCACTTAGGCATTACAGTCAACTATGAAAAGTCTGCCTTGTCACCATTGCAGCATACCGTCTTTATAGGAGCAAAGTTAGATACCTCAACCACCAATCTACGTCTTCCAGTTGAAAGGGTCTCACTTCTTCACCAACACGTCAACTCATTGGTGTCGGAGGACAGAGCTACAGCCGCAGAGGTCTTGAAGGTACTAGGTTTGATGGGGGCAACAATTCTAGCCATTCCACTCGCAAGGATGCACATGCAAGTTCTTCATTGGTTCCTGTTCGCTCAGTGGTCTTACCAGAAATTGCCAATGAACCATATGATTCTAATCACAACCTCTTGCAAGAGGGACCTTCCGTGGTGGTTGACGTCTCCATGTCACAATAAAACGACCCTTTGTGCCCCCCCCCCCAGTAGCCACTGTGACCACGGACGCTTCCCTGATAGGGTGGGGAAGGGGGGGGCATTTTCAGGGAAAGACTGCACAAGGCACATGGACAGATCAAGAGTCACATCTGCATATCAATGTTCTGGAGTTGAGAGCAGTACTTCTGGCGTTGCAGTACTTTCAGGACTCTTCCTCTAGGGACAGTTGCGATTCAGACAGACATGTATGTGGTCTGGTACTTGAACAAACAGGGCGTAACCAAGTCTTACCCCCTTTGTCGAGAAGCCCCCAGAGTATGGCAATGGGCTGTGTCATCCCAGCACTTTCTGTTAGCCAAGCACATCTTGGGAAAGTCCAACGTGATAGTGGACAAGCTGAGCAGGGCAATACTGTTGCCTCACGAGTGGTCTCTCAACCAACACATTGCGGATATGATTTTCCGCAAATGGGGCCAGCCTTGCTGCAACCTCTTTGCCAGTCACATCAGTACTAAATGCAGAAGCTACTTTGGCCTAATACCACCTCTGGGACATCCCCTGAGAGACGCAGTCATACACAATTGGCCTCCGGGTCTCCTGTATGCATTCCCTCTAATTCCATTGATACCCAGGTTTTTACAGAAAGCAAAGTCGCTGGGAAGGACGGTTGTTCTTATAGCCCCCCTATTGGCCTCAACAGATTTGGTTCCCTTTTCTTCACCATCATCTGCTGGAGGATCCATGGATCCTGGACCCAGTTCCAGACCTCCCGATACACCCGTCAGGGGACCTCCATCCTTCACTGCAGTCTCTAAAGCTGACTGCTTGGATAATCCACTTCCCCAAATAGACAGGCTTCATTCACTCTCAGATGACACAAGACAAATTCTGTTGTCTTCTCATAAGCCACCCAACAGAAAACTATATCGCAGTAAGTGGAAAAGGTTCTCTTTTTGGGCCAGTATACAAAAAATTGACCCTTTCCGAGCTCCTTTGTCGTCCATTTTAGAGTTTTTGACAATGATTTTTAAGGAAGGAGCAGCAGCTGCCACAGTTCGAGTTCAGTTCGCTGCCATATCTAATTTCCACCTTGGATTGGATGGGTTAAATATTATGGCCCATAAGTTATCTAAGGTTTGTCTCAAAGGTGTTTTTCGCATTAGGCCTCCTGTCAAAACCCCTTATTCTCCCTGGAATTTGAATTTTGTGCTATCTCAAATAATTCTTCCCCCCTTCGAACCAGCATCATCTTGTGATCTCAAATTTTTGTCCTGGAAAACTGTTTTTCTAGTGGCCATAACTTCTGCCTGCAGAGTGTCAGAACTTCAAGCATTATCTATCAAACCTCCTTATATGATTTTCCATGCTGATAGAGTATCTCTCAGAACAAACCCCTCCTTTTTGCCTAAAGTCTGTTCTAAGTCTAATATCAATCGGGTCATTGAGTTGCCAGTCTTTTTTCCCAACCATTCCAACAAATTAGAATGCATGCTGCACAAACTTGACATGCACAGATAGCTCAGATTTTATCTTGATAGAACTAAGGATATTATGAAATCAGATCAACTTTTTGTATCCTTTTCGGAGGTCAGAAAAGGTAGACCAGTGGCTAAAACAACCCTTTCAAAATGGTTATCGGATTATATTTCATTTGTTCATGCAACTGCTAACATAACCTTGCGCCACAAAGTAAAGGCTCATTCAACCAGAGCCGTTTCTATGTCTTCTGCTTTTCAAGCCAAATTGCCCCTTGATAACATTTGTGCTGCAGCCACTTGGTCTAAGCCTCATACTTTTATCACTCATTACAAAGTGGATAAGGCTTCCAGGGACAGGTCTTCTTTTGGTTCTACGGTCCTGAAAAATGTACTCCCGTGAACCACCCAGGATTGCGGGTGCTAGGGACGCTACCCTTCAGTGAGAATAAATGGCGAGATTTAACAACTTCACATAAAGAAGTTATGTACTCACCATAACGTTCCATGTGAGTTGTTTATCTCGTCTTTATTCTCACGTCCCTCCCCCATCCCCCTCCTGGCGGACAGTTGACCTAGAGGCTAGTATCATCCTGGTTGTTCAGTACTACTTTTTCCTTCTTGCAGACTTCACCCCTTACAGGGGTATATATACACACAGCAAACAAGATCTGAAGTAATTCCAGCAGTGCATCATTGGATACGGGGCTTGGTCTCGAGCTACTGGCAAACCTTGAGCTTTGCTAACGGCCTTGTCGGAGCTGAGGATTGGCTCCGAACCCATCAGTGAGAATAAAGATGAGATAAACAACTCACATGGAACATTACGGTGAGCACCTAACTTCTTTTTAGTTTCTGTTTTAACCTGGGAACTGAAGTCGGGTGACAGTGATGTCATCCAAGCTAGCCCAGCACTAAAATGTAATAATTTAAGAACTTTCTCAGAGAGAGAGAGTGACTCTGCATTTTGTATTTTGTCTTTGACCTGAGACCATCCACTCATCACCATCTGCACTTGCCTTGCTAATAGTAACTAGGATACAGTAATTTCTTTTAGATATAGGTAGGAATATAGTAAAGATTAATTTAGATGTTTTCTATATGTATTTGAAACTGTCCTGCAATGTTGTTTTAAAATATTGCCTGTGATTTTGAACTCTGAAATTACTGTGTTTGTCTACTGAGTATTGTCTTGTTCTGTTATGCATTATTAAATATATTTAAACCTGTCTTTGTAGCTGATATTTGTGAGACATATTTAACCTCTTAGAGTACTTGCATATGTATTTGGTGACACTGTACAGGCCCCTCCTAATAGCCTGGTGTTGGTCAAAACTACCATTTGTATTAGTAACATTACACAGCAGGATTCGACACCCTTTGTTAAGGGCCTAGAATAGCTGATAAGAATGGTCAGTGGCAGTGATAACTATCTTATAATCTGGGCAGAAGGAGGTATAGCTAGTAAACCTTTGCCAGCCTTTCCCAGGTGTGTGTGTGTGTGTGTGTGTGTGTGTGTGTGTGTGTAAATCAGATCTCATAGTGTGTGTTTGTCAGCTACTTGGGCAGGGACACGAAACACTGGTTGGACAGAGAGGGTGGTGGAGGCTTTGGCTTGACCACTCAGCGTAGATCTCAACCCTGTAGGTGTGCTAGTGGGGAGTCTTATTGGGGATCTGGAGAAAGAAGGCAAAACCATCCTCAGACTGACTGTGGTCTCTGCGCTCTTAAGGGAAATTACAAATTACTGTGTATGTACTTGTTATCCTCCCAGTGTGTACATCCCGTAGCTGTTGCCAGTGGCGAGGATTGAGGCTTCTTAATTACTTGGCCAGTGTATATATGTGTGTATATAATTAACCTCTGTCTTTTATTTTGTCATTTTATTAATGTACTTCAACCTTAGTATTTTTTTCCTGAATCAGTATCCTGCTTCTGCTGACTATGACACCTTTTGGATTACTTATATTATTAATCTTTCTACCTTCCCATTACACTCTTATATACCATAGTTGGTGTCTCTTGCACTCCTTTTTCTATATAATTATCTTATTACACTTTTGTGTATTTGTTCCTTCTGTTCTTTAGTATATATATATATATATATATATATATATATATATATAGGTCCCCTACACATGGTTGACGTTACATAATAGGCCAGGACGATAGGATGACATTTGAAATGCTGACCATGCAGAACCAGCATCTCCGTACTATGCAGACTGGAAAGAGTTCCATTTCCGCACTGTAGTGAGATCTCGGAGTTGGTATATTTAAGTTACGGGAGGCGAGGCATAGTCCCCCTGCTAGCAGTTAAAAAGTAAGTTAATGTGTTTTATTTTTTTTTTCATGTTTGAAATTTCAGGAGTCGAACATATGGTCTCAGCCATATGGGTTTTGGCTTTCTGAAATTTTGAACATGTATAGTAGACCCATATATATATATATATATATATATATATATATATATATATATATATATATATATATATATATATATATATATATATGATATGGTTTGTTATTAAAATCCTGATGTCGCATTGTACACCCATGAACTATTCGAACTACAGATGTCCGAATAGTTCATATGTGTGCAAGCTACATAATCGAATGATATATTTGTGAATGTACTGTGCATTCACAAATATGACTGTTCAAAGGGGTATACAGGGATCACGGTACAGTGCGGTTAGGGAAATACATCCCTTTCCTCACTATAGTGTGATCTCAGAGTTAGAATATATAGTTGGGGGTGTGGGAGGCGCAGTGGGGCTTGCTCCCCTTGCATAAACGGAATGTTAGCTGTAGTAGTTAGGGAGTTATGGCAAGGGTAGCATTGCTGGTAATTACTGTAAAATGTCGTATTCGACATTTTTACATTAACAGCTGATTTGCAATGTTAGGACCATTTGGGAAAGTGTACTTTTGGTCTTCTAGTTCGCAGATTAGTACCTGTTTTATTGTGACTTTCGATATTATAATAGTAAAACATTTTATATATATATATATATATTTGATATATATATATATATATATATATATTTGATATATATATATATATATATATATGTGTGTGTGTGTGTGTGTGTACGCACGCACATACACACACACACACACACACACACACACACACACACACACAATATAAAGGCTTTCCTTACCGTTACTCATTAGTTTTTTTTTTTCGTACGGTATGTCTGATGTAGGACCTTCGGGTTTCAAAAAATACCAGAAGTGTGGACACAAATTGCTTTTGTCCGACGCCCATACCTTATGTGTATACTGTTTGGGTTCAGACCACCTCCAAACTGACTGCTCCATTTGTAAGAATTTTATGATGGGTTGTTTTAAGTGGGATTATTCTCAAGTCTTTGACATTCAGAAGCGACATTATGAGCTCCTACAGATGAAGTCTACTAAGCCATCTGCTGTTCCTCCTGTTCTATATACTTTCTCAGCAGTATCTGTAGTCCCTGATTCTCAGCCCCTTGCACCTTAGAAACCAGGTAGATTCTATAAAGTGCATGAAAAGTGTACATTTCTTTATAAGTGCCCTTCTGCTGACCCTTCTGTAGTGTCAGTCTCCTCTGACAAGCCATCTACCAAGCTGTTGCCTTCTGATAAGGATAAGGCTGTGGAAAGGCTGGGTAAAAAAGATTACACTGCTGACAGTTTATCCTTTGGGCCATCAACCAACCAAGTATGTTTTGGCCCTGCTTTATCAGATTTCTAAGGTGGTTTCTGATCTTCCTGATTCTAAGGGGGAGGCTACATCCCTTTTTCAGTTGGGTTGTACTTCTCAAGTTACTTGCCACTCAGTCATGAAATGTTATTCTTTGCTTTGTCATCAGGATTTGCCTAATGTCATTAAGACCAAACTCTTGGATGCTGCTTTGGATAATAAAAATCTTTTTTGGTTCTGCTGCAGCTGAACTTTTAGTCTGTGCAGGACAAGGGTAGATAGAGCCTTGCAGGGACTGAAACTTATTTTTATTTGTCCTATTCACAAAGGTTTGAGGAAATATCCCTCTGTCTGCTTTTGTTCGTAGGAAGTCCCACTCTCTTTCTAAGGGTCAGAAGGGTTCTAGGTATGTGCCTCCTGATTAGTCTTCTTAGACTCCTCCCTCCCAGAAACCTCCTTTCAAGGATAAGCCAGGTTCTGTTTGACAGTTTGCTCCTCTTACCCTCAGTCAGGTTTCCCCTGTCCCTACGTCTTCCAAATTGGCTCCAGATCACTTCAGACTCTTGGGTTCTGTCCATTATCCATCAGAGAAATTTCATGGTTTGGAAGTCCCTTTCTCACTTTTCAGTCGTTCCTCAACCTTCTCAAGAAAAGCTTTCTCATTTCCCATTGGTTCTTCACTCCCTTTTGGTTCAGGGCACTATATGCCTCCTGTCCATGTAGGGAAGGAATTTTACTCCAAAATGTTACTGGTCCACGAACGGAGGGCACTTGGAGATGAATTCTGGATCTTTCCAGGCTGAAAACCTTTCTCAATATTACTTCCTTCTGGATGCTATTTCTGCAGACATGATTTCCTCTTTTTTTACCTCAAGCCTTTCTGGTCTTCGTGGATCTCAAGGATACATACCTTCACATTCCTATCGATCCTCTCTTCAGGAAATGTTTACATTTCTCTGTCCACTGCCCCAGGGGAATTCACCAAATGCATCACTTCCACCTTTGCTTTATGCAGGGTTTGAGGAAATTGGATCTTTCCCTATCAAGATGATCTGCTTACGCAAGCTCCTTCCCCCAACAATCTGCTTCCAGGATCTCCAGTTTATTACTTCCCTGTCACAGAGTCTGGGGTTCTTCATAAACTTCCAGAAATTGGTTCTGACATCTTCCAGGATCATATTTTCCTCGGCTGCAGGCTTTAGAGAGTTCCTGTGCTGACAGCTGTGTCTACCCGCAAGGCTATGTCTCTTAATTGCCTTTTTCAATCCCTTCTTCCTTTGGCATCCGACTCCACTGGGAAATTCTAAGGGTTTTTCTGGTCATGGTTTCCATCATTCCCATGCTTTCTGTTGCCAGGCTCCATATGAAAAAGCTACAGTGGTACCTCAAGTCATTGTGGCTCCCATCATTGCCACCCCCTGACTTCCTGTTACCTTTCCTTCTCTGTCTCAAGCTCAAGCTTCAGTGGTGGATTCATCAACTTTAACTCAACCTGAGGTTTCTTCTTCAGACTCCAAGTTTACACTTCTGCAGCCTTGGCCATTAGGGCTTTAAACTGCCAGTTTCATATGTTAAAGTATCAGCAACATGTTATTGGATTGCTTAATTAGAAAATGATGGTGATTCCTGACAGTGTGGAAAATAAAGAATTACAGGATTTAATGCATTCTGCTGAACAAGTTGGAAAACATACTTTGCAATGTGGATTTGATTCATTAGAGGCCTCTTGCAGGGCTGCTGATACTGGGTCTGTGCTCAGAAGGCATGCTTGGCTAATGGAGCAGTCCTTGCCTGTTCATGTTAAAGCTAAATTGTTGGATACTCCCTTAAATCAAGACCGCCTGTTTGGCAACAAGGCTGAGGAAGTTCTTAAAAAGATGGAAGGTAAAACTAAATCTATGCAAACTGTTAAAGATTTCTTGCAAGTTCAGCCTCCTAGATTTAGTAGGCACTGGCCCTCTAAGAATTGGTCCTTTCCGACCCCTTCCAGGTTTTCTCAAGCCAAACTCAGACACAGCAAAAGCCCCAGGTTTCAGTCCCAGGGGACACACAGGACTAAGCAGTGGGTGGCCTCCACTTCCAAATCTGGGAGTAATAAGATTCCCCCTATGGTAAACAGTCTCAATGACTTCCGTTTAAAATTTCCATGCACTTATCAACTGACTGCCCCTTTGGGGGGAAATGTTGCTTTTCATGCAAAGAACTGGGAATTCATTGCCCAGGACAAATGGGTTTTAAATATAGTGTCCCAGGGATACAGATTTCACATCCACACGTTGCCAACACCAAGCGGGTGGCAGGACCTACCCCCAAATCAGTGGGCAGAGGCCCAAAAACAAGTACTTTCACTCTTAAGCATTGGGGCTATTCAACTGGAACCGGAAGAGGAAAAGGGACAAAGTTTCTACTCAAGACTTTTCCTGGTACCCAGAAAAGACAATTCATGGCGTCCTATCCTGGACCTGTCTACTCTAAACACCTTTTTGGAAATTCCAAAATTCAAGATGCTGACTCTTCACCAATTACTTCCTATGCTAGGCAAAGATGCCTGGTTGGCAACACTAGATTTAAAAGAAGCATACCTGCACATCCCAGTCAGAGAATCTTGCAGAAGATACCTACGCTTCAAAGCAGGTTACACGCACTATCAGTTCTCTGCACTGCCCTTTGGCTTATGTACTGCGCCCAGGGTATTCACAAAGTGCCTAGCTCAAGTTATTGCATTTTGCAGGCAAAGAAATATTCAGATATACCCATAACTGGACGATTGTCTAATTCAGGCAGAAAGCCAGGACATACTTTTGAATCATCTGGACTTTGTACAAAGTGTTCTAACTTGTCTGGGGTACACCATAAACGAAAAGAAATCACACCTGGTACCCTGTCAACAAATTATATTCCAGGGAGCAAGCTTGAATACAACTTCCCAGATGGCTTACCTCACGCCAGAGAAACAAATTAATTTGATAACCTCCTTCAAACAAGTGGCTGAAAAAAACCCTGCTATCTGCAAGACAAGTACTGCAAGCCTTGGGGTTCATGGCCTCCTGCATTCTTCTAATTCCATATGCAAGACTGCATATGAGGAAACTACAGTGGTATCTAAAAAGCCTATGGTGTCAACATTCTCAGGATCTAGAAGTAATGATTCCTATCATACCTTGCCTACACCTAAAATTCCTTTGGTGGGCAGAGGCCTGCCACCAAAACAAGGGATTACCTTTCACACCACCCCCTGCCGCCCAAACCCTAACAACAGACGCATCAGACTATGCATGGGGGGGCTCACCTGGCAGGGAAGTGCATTCATGGCATATGGAACCAAAGTCAAATGCACCTGCATATCAATCAAAAAGAAATGTTAGCTGTACAGAATGCTCTGACAGCCTTCAAGGACCACATTTTTCCAGGCCAACTTATGGGAAAGACGGACAACACCACAGTTATGTGGTACATAAACAAGCAGGGGGGGTACACATTCTTACCCCCTCTGCAGACTAGCCATGGCATTGTGGAAAACAGCCTTGCACTACCAAGTGCACCTACAAGCTGAATTCCTGTCGGGAAAATTAAATACACTGGCAGACAGACTAAGCAGGAAACCTCATGGACCCACACGAGTAGAAACTGGAACCAAGGATTTTCAACATGTTGCCAAGCAAATGGGGGAGCCCAGATATAGACCTGTTTGCCTCTTCCCAGAACTACCAATCGGACAAATTTTGCACAAGGACTCCCCACTAGCAAGCCTAGAAAGTGAATGCTCTGTCCTTCAGCTGGAAAAACCTATCAGTCTATGCCTTCCCCTCTCTGACTCTGCTTTCCAAAGTACTACTAAAAATCAAACAGGACAAACCAAGGATGATTTTGATTGCTCCATACTGGCCACACCAACTATGGTACCCCCTCCTGCGCAGTGTGTCACGGTTAACCCCATGGCACCTGCCTCAGACTCCTTCCCTGTTGTCTCAGCAGGAGAACCAGATTCTGCACTCTCAGCTTCTAACACTGAACATTGCACCCTGGCTAATTACATAATCTCTCTTCTACCATCCCTCAGTAAACCTGTAATGGATATTATTTTAGAGGCAAGGAGGCCTAGTACTAGAAAATCTTATGCTGAAAAATGGAAAAGATTCTGTACCTGGAACCAATCTCAAGGGATGAGCACAGTAGCGCCCAATTTACATCAGATTTTACAATACTTAACTGAGATGCTTCACAAGGGCCTGTCTTTTTCCTCCATTAAAATCCATGCCTTAGCCATTTCAGCTCATTATCGCAGAGAACCTCCCCTCTTCTCGCATCCACTGCTCAAGCAGTTCCTCAGAGGGGCCAAAAATTTGAGACCACCCAGGAGAGCTCCAACTACAACCTGGGACCTTAACTGTGTTTTGGAGAAACCCACTCTACCTCCTTTCGAGCCAGCTGCTATTGAAGACTTAAAATTTCTTTCTTGGAAAACAGCTTTCCTTTTAGTAGTCACTTGAGCTAGAAGGGTATCTGAATTACAGGCCCTTATGGCAGTGGAGCCTTTCATCATCTTTCATGCGGACAGGGTGTCCCTCAGATCCAGTCCATCCTTCATGCCCCAAGGTGGTATCCAGTGTGGCTCTTAATCAGTCTATTCATTTGCCAGCCTTCTTTCCCAATCCACGGAACAAAGGGGAACGGATACTGCATTCCGTAGATGTGCACAGGCAACTTAGATTTTACTTGGACAGGACTAAACCTCAAAGGAAATCTGAACAACTGCTGGTGGCATTTGCTGCAGGGATGGAGGGGAAGGCTACTTCAAAGCAAACCATTTCTAAATGGATAGGCCATTGCATTAATTTCTGCTATAAGCACCATGGAAAATCTATCCCCCAGGGGATCAGACCTCACTCCACCAGGGCTGCATCTACCTCTACAGCCTTTTTCAGGGGCGTCCCTACCAGGGACATCCTGGAAGCTGCTACCTGGAGTTCTGTGCATACTTTCACCAAGCAGTATCATTTGCCAATTTTCTCTAAATCTAGAGCTGGCTTTGTCACTGCAGTCTTGCAGGGCCTTATAGCTGGTCTTAATGCTGTCTGAATTCCTCCTCCCAACCATAGCTTTGGGAATCTACCCAAATGTAATGACTGCAACAATGAAACACGAAGAACATAGTACAGTTGTGTACACTTACCATAAATGTAGATGTTCGAGTGTATTCACTGTTGCAGTCTTGGTTACCCTCCCTCCAGCCCCTAACTTCTTTTGGCTATACCTCTACTTTCCTTTACTATGCTTAAAAGCCTTTTTGGTGTATTTGCTTTTTTGTTGGAGGTATGTCATTGTACTTTTATATTTAATTGCTCCCCATTTGAGGGGCACGTGACATCTGAGGCAAGAAAAACTGATGTAATGGTGTTGGCTGCACGTTTTGTACCCCTGATGACCTGACGTCATGGAAGAAGGGACAGCAACTGATGCAGGACCTAAGACTTTGTTAATCAGGCTGACTGAGGGCTACCTGCAAGCAGATAACACAAATATAAGTATATCTGCTGTGGCTTAGTGGTAATTCATGCAGTCTATTGTGTCAATGGTCTGGGGTTCGAGACTGGCAGAGGTTTTTTCATGGGTGGGAGGGTGGCCTGATGGATAAGGTGTTTGCCTTACAAACACAAGGTACAGGGTTTGAGTCTCACAAGGGATAACTAGCTAGGCTTAAAATGGCTCATAAGGGCAGTTAGCCTAGTACTAATCTATGAAGCTATAATGACTGCAACAGTGAATACACTCGGACATCTACATTTATGGTAAGTGTACACAACTGTACTTTCCATGTGTGTTGTCATTCTCCACCTTTATTCTCACAACTCACCCTCCTTACCCCCCTACCTTGCTCCTGGTGGGCCGGGTTCTACTAATTGGAATATTATGGACTCCATGACTTCAGAAATGGTTTCTTCTTATCTGCTAACCTGGATAAGGCTCTAACATCCTCTTTTGTCAGAAATATATTTTTTTCTAATGGGCAAACAAGAACTGAGGTAATTGTGAGGTACATTCTGGAATAGGAAGATTGCCCACAAGCTTGTTGAAGGCTTTGAGCTTTGGTAAAGGGGATCCAGTGGATCAGATCTGACCCATCAGTGAGAATAAAGGCAGAGCGGGACAACACACATGGAACGTTATGGTGAGTACATAACTTATTTTTCTCCAGTCAGGGTACTGATGCACAGTAAGCCCATTCTCTAAATATATACATATATAGATACATTTATATATATATATATATCTATATAAAATGTGTGTTTGTATATATATGTGTGTGTGTGTATATATATATATATATATATATATATATATATGTGTGCGTGTGTGAGTATATATATATATGTAATATATAATATATACATATATATATATATGCGTGTGTGTATGTGTGTGTATATATATATATATATATATATATATCTAGAGAGAGAGAGAGAGAGAGAAAACGTTTTCTGTCTGATGCCAACATAAGATTATCATTCCTAGTTCAGCAGAGGATGTTCATTGTGTTACCCTGTTGCAGTCATCACACTTGGGTTATCCTGTCATCAGGCTGTTCCGCAGTCGGCCCACATTCCAAAGTCTTGGTCCGGCGTCGGTTGCTGTTGCTTCTTCCCTGACGTCAGTGCGCCAGGGGTATATAAGAGGCATCCGACGCCATTTTCTTCAGTCTTTCTTGCCGCATGGTTCCCGAAGCAGTTTGCAAGTGCCGGCCAGCCGACACCTGAGATTTTCGAATCGAATTTCCGCCCGAAGTCTTCAAAGCTAAGTACCCCGTTGGGGAACCTTTTCTTGCCTCAGTCCGATGTCAGAAAAAGTTAACAATTGCATTTGTTGTGGGAAGCAAATACCTCATAAGGACTTTCATTCTTATTGTATACCTTGCCTAGGCCCAGACCACAACGTCACTGGTTGTCAGTTTTGTGCTAGGTTCAATAAGCGAACTATAAAGCGATGCTTTGATTTTGCACGCCACTACTTCGGTAGGAAATTTTATTACACTATGCCGTCGGAGCAACCGACTACCGGCGTGCATAAAAAACGCAAAGATAAAGAGAGGCAAGCCAGACACCGAGGCCTCGGCTGGGCTGGTCGCCGGTTCTCCAGTTTTCAGTGAGGTGCCTACGCAGCCCCTGGCGACCACAGAACTGCAACCCCAGACTGCTTCGGATTCTCAAGCAGAGAGTTCTAGGCAGACGCAGCCATTTTCTTTAGGCCTTACCGACAACATTGCAGAAGGAGAAGCCGGTGCTGTGGAAACACCTTCGGTTACAGAAGGTGTCTTCCGACCGACTACTTTCACCAAAAAATCTTATGCTAAGCTTAAGACTCCTCTAAAACCAAAAAAGACTGTACATCAGTTTACAGTTCAAGGCCCCCTGCCTAAGAAACAGATGATTAAAATGGCTGAAGATTTGATTTCTTTAATCAGGGGTTCCCAACCCCCCCCCCCCCCCAGACAAAAGTCCTAGACAGGAGGAGGATTATGCCTCCTCTATCAAGTGTCTATGTCCTCAGGTTCCTGTGAGGAACAGGATTACTCCTTTCCCCCTTATGAAGATTCTGATGCTGACAATTCCATTCCCTCAGCTTCTCCCCCTGAAGACTATTCCTTTGGGGAAACCTGACATACCATGAGGGAACATTTCCACTGGGAAGGTCAGGACTACTCTGATTCAAAGAAAAGGCTCAGAGAGTTTCTTTTACTCCCCCAGCACAGACCACTTGCTATCCCTCCAGTTTTAGACATTGTGGATGATGTTTACTTAGAATCTAGTCTAAATCCAGATTCTCTGCCTCCTGCTCCAGCCAAACCAGACAGATATAGAGTGCCTGACTCACACAAATTCCTTTACAAAAGCCCTGTTGCTGACCCAGAGACAATCTCCCAGGGTCCCAAAGGGGCTAGGGCTTCTATGGCTAGAAATCCTGTATCATCTGAAAGGGACTCCAGAGCACTATATAGGTGGAGGAAGAAGGTTTACACCTCAGCTACTCTAGCTATGAGAGCACTAAATTGTCAATTTCACATGCTGAAATACCAGCAGTTCCTAATGTCTCAAATAAAACAAAAGATGAGCACGCACCCACAACAGTCTGAATTCAAGGAAATGCAGGATCTGTTGTTTGCAGCTGAACAGGTGGGCAAACATACTTTACAATGTGGATTTGATTCCTTGGAGGCTTCCTATAGAGCAGCTGTTACTGGGTCTGTTATACATAGGCATGCTTGGTTAAAGGAACAAACTCTGCCTGATCATGTTAAAGCACTCTGCCTGATCATGTTAAAGCAGAGTTACTAGATGCACCCTTACAGCAGGATGTCTTATTTGGAGTTAAAGCAGAAGAGGTTTTAAAGAAAATGGACGATAAGGCAAAATCTATGCAGACGGTCAAAGATTTCCTACAGGTACAACCCCCACGCTTCAGCAGAAATTGGCCAACAAAAAATTGGTCCTTTCCAGCTTCTGACAGACCACAGAGGGGTAAATACAGACGCCCAAGGGGCAGAGGTCAAGCACAAATCCCTTACAAACCTCGTCAATGGGGCTCTGCAACACAGAAGGGAGGAGAAGACAGATCCCAAACTACTAGAAGATAAACACAATGACTTAAACCTCAAACTGCCAAGCAAAGCTCTCTTGGCAGCTCCCTTGGGAGGAAAATTAGCTCTTTTTGCAGACAACTGGCGCATCATCACAAAGGACAAATGGGTCCTAGACATTATCTCACAATGATACAGATTCCATTTCCACACCTTGCCAATGATAAAAGGAATGCCAAACCTGCCACAAAATCAATGGGCAGAGGCACAAAAACAAATTACAGCTCTCATGGACATGAGAGCCATTCAACTGGTACCTACACAGGAGCAAGGCCAAGGATTTTACTCAGGGCTCTTTCTAGTCCCCAGAAAGGACAATGCTTGGAGACCCATTCTGGACCTTTCGATTCTAAACACCTACTTGCAAGTACCCAAATTCAAGATGCTAACACTACAGCAGCTTCTTCCCATGTTGGTCAAGAAAGCTTGGCTAGTAACGTTGGACCTCAAGGAGGCATACCTGCATGTCCCTGTCAGACAAAATTGCAGAAGATACCTCCGTTTCATTGCAGGTTCAACCCATTACCAATTCTCTGCACTGCCCTTTGGCTTATCTACTGCACCCAGAGTCTCCACAAAATGCCTGGCACCAGTAATTGCATACTGCAGACAAAGAGGAATTCAAATATACCCATACCTGGACGACTGCCTCAACCAAGCAGAAAGCAAGGACATTCTCTTACAACATCTGGCTTTTGTAAAACACCTTCTAAGTTGCCTAGGGTACACAGTAAACAAAAAGAAATCAAAACTAGTGCCCTCACAAAATATGACATTCCTGGGTGCCAGCTTGAATACAACGGCCCAGATGGCTTATCTGATGCCAGACAAACAACTACAACTAACTCAATACTTCAAAATATTGGCAACAAAGACCCAACTCCCTGCAAGAAAAATTCTGCAGGCCTTGGGCTTCATGGCATCTTGCACACTACTAATACCATTTGCAAAACTGCATATGAGGAAATTAGAATGGTACCTGAAAAGCGTATGAACTCAACACAACCACAGCTTGGAAACAATGATGCCTCTCATTCCCTGCCTTCAACAGGAGTTTCTATGGTGGTCACAGGCATGTCACCTCAACAAGGGTCAGCCTTTCACCTTACCCCCAGCCAGGCAAACTATGACAACAGATGCATCGGACTATGCCTGGGGGGCACACATGGCAGGACAGTGCGTTCAAGGCATATGGACTGCAGATCAAAGAAATCTGCACATCAATAAAAAAGAAATGCTAGCTGTACAGAATGCTCTGACAGCCTTCAAGGACCTTTTACATCCAGGACAGCTTATAGTAAGGACAGACAACACCACAGTAATGTGGTACACACTCCTACCCTCTATGTAGGCAAGCAATGACCTTGTGGAACACAGCACTGGCTTACCAAGTTCAATTACAAGCTCAATTCCTGCCAGGAAAAAAGAACACATTGGTTAGACGACCTAAGCAGGAACATCATGGATCCCCACGAGTGGAAACTGGATCCACAAGTATTTGCAATGATAACTCAAAAATGGGGGCGTCCAGACATAGACCTGTTTGCCAACCCCCAAAACTTTCAGCTATCAAAATTTTGCACCAGGACATTTCACCATCAAGCTTGGAAAGTGGACGCACTCTCATTCAGTTGAAAAATGCTAACAGTATATGCCTTTCCTCCATTGCCCCCTTCTCACAAAGATGCTGCTGAAAGTCAGGATGGAGAGACCCCGAATGATACTCATTGCCCTAGACTGGCCACGCCATCACTGGTACCCACTACTAAGGAACATGGCCCATGGCCCACCATGGATTTTACCACACATTCCTCATCTGCTCTCACAGCAAGACAGTCAGATTGTACACAGCCAGCTCAAAACCTTAAATTTGGCTGCATGGCAAATCACCTAAGCAACCAGCCAGCTCCTCTTTCACAAGCTGTTATGGATGTCATTCTGGAGGCCAAAAGGCCCAGCACCAGGAAAGCCTACTCAGACAAATGGAAAAGATTTTGCACCTGGAACCAAGCTAAAGGCCAAAATACCCTTGAGCCGGACATACCTCAGATTCTACAATATTTAACTGAGATGTTACACAAAGGACTTTCTTTTTCATCTATTAAAATCCACGCCTCAGCTATTTCAGCTCACTACAACATGGATCCTCCCTTATTTTCACATCCACTTCTAAGGCAGTACCTCAGAGGGGCCAAAAACATTAGGCCTCCCAAGACAGCACCAACACCAACTTGGGACCTCAACTTTGTTCTGGAAAAACTTACGCTGCCAACTTTTGAGACAGCTTTCTCAGCTGATTTAAAGTTTATATCATGGAAGACTGCCCTCCTGCTTGCAATTACTTCAGCCAGAAGAGTCTCAGAGCTACAGGCACTAATGGCAGTAGAGCCTTTCCTCATTTTCCATCAAGACAGAGTTTCTCCATGAACTAACCCCTCCTTTATGCCAAAGGTGGTATCCAGTGTGGCTCTAAATCAAACCATCCATTTACCCACCTTCTTCCCAAATTCACAGAACAAAGGAGAAAGACTCCTGCACTCCTTGGACATTCACAGGCAACTACGTTACTACTTGTATAAAACTAAGGTTTTCAGAAAATCTGACCAGCTTTTTGTATCCTATGCTACAGCATCACAAGGAAAGGCTATCTCAAAACAGACCATTTCCAAATGGATAGGACATTGCATACATTTTGGTACACCCATTATGGAAAACCAGTTCCTGCTAGCATAAGACCCCACTCCACCGGGGCAGCAGCTACATCTACAGCCTTCCTCAGGTGGGTGCCAACCAAGGATATTCTGGAAGCTGCAACTTGGAGTTCAGTATACACCTTCACCAAACACTACCACTTACCACTTTACTCTAAGTCTAGAGCTGGCTTCGCCACTGCTGTTTTTCAGGGCCTTCTAGCCTACTCTAACCATGTTTGACTCCACCTCCCATCCTTAGCTTTGGGATTCAACCCAAGTGTGATGACTGCAGCAGGGTAACACGAAGAACATATTACAGTTTTGTACCTACCATAAATGTAGATGTTCGAGTGTATACCCTGCTGCAGTCCAGGTTACCCTCCCTCCATCCCCTCTGACCTAACTGAAACTTTTCAATACCTTAAAATCTGATAAACCTTTGTGGTGTATTTGCTTATAGCTGGAGGGATGTTTTGCTTGTGCTAAACTTTTATTATTGGTACTATCTACTGATCACCTTTTGGGGGGGCACCTGACATCTGGGGCAAGAAAAACTGAAGAAAATGGCTTCGGATGCCTCTTGTATACCCCTGGCGCACTGACGTCAGGGAAGAAGCGACAGCAACCGACGCCGGACCAAGACTTTGGAATTCGGGCCGACTGCGGTACCGCCTGACGACAGGATAACCCAAGTGTAATGACTGCAGCAGGGTATACACTCGAACATCTACATTTATGGTAGATACAAAACTGTACTTTTTCCATGTACTAACTGAACTTACTCACTTAATTCAAGTCTGGTTTATCCAATTCTTCCATTAAGATTCACTTTGCAACCATTTCTGCCTTCCACCACATGCAGCCTCTTCTTTTTTTCAACCTGTGACGAAACTGTTCCTAAAGGGTATTATTCAGCTTAGACCACCCAGAACTCCCTTTCTTCATTAGGACCCCAACTTTGTACTAGAAAAAAATTGCTTTAACACCCTTTGAACTTGTGTCTAAAACTGACATAAAATTCCTTTCATGGAAAACGGCCTTTCTCATTGCTATTGCTACTACTAGGGAGGTCTCAGAACTGCAAGCACTCGTGGGTTGACCCTTTATTTTTCACCAGGACAGAAGTTATTCTCAGCACTGATAACTCTGTCCTGCCCAAGGTGGTTTCTGAACTATCTTAAACCAGTCGATACACCTTCATGTCTTCTTCCCTCATCCGCAAAATCAAGTTGAAACATATCCTTCACTCACTAGATTTTCATAGATAACACGGGTTCTATCTGGACAGGACTAAGATGTTCAGAAAGTCTAACAAACTCTTTGTAGCTTCTGTAAACAACAACTTGGGAATTTCTACTAGCAAACAGACTATTTCAAAACGGATTTCTGGTTTTATTGCCCTTTGCTACAAACATCATGAAAAAGAAATTCCTGAAAATATCAGGCCCCATTCTGTCAGAGCTATAGCTAGATAGCTAGTACTGATGTTTCCTGAAAGGTGCTCCCATGAGAAAAAACTGTAGAAGCTGCTACTTGGCCCTTTCTCTACTCCTTTATTAAACATTACAACCTACCTCTTTTTTTTTTTTTTTTCCCAGAAGCAGAGCTAGCTTTGTGCAGTCTTGCAGGGCATCTTGCTCCTTGGTGTTACCTTCCAACCTCCCACTTTTCAGCTGTAGGAATCTTTTCACATAATTATTATTATTGTTATTATTATCTTTACAGCAGTGAAACACTATGACTAGTACAGTTGTGTCAACTTATAAATGTAGATGTTGAGTGTCTTCACTGTTGCAGTAGGTCCTCTCTCACTCTCGGTCTCCTTCCTCTCTGTAAACCATTTTGGTTGGCATGGGCACACCTTTCCTATCCCTTTTCCTTCTCATCCCCTAATCACTTACTCCTCCTACTACAGCAAAAATAACCCACATTGTTATTACTGCAACAACAAAGACACTCCCAACATCTGCATTGTCTTAAGTAGACACAACTGCACTTTTTCATCAAATTCCGGAAAGTCCCAAAGTTCAAAATGCTGTCTCTTCAAACTTTGCTTACAGTGATTCCTTTTCAAGTTTCTTAACCTGAATCTCAAGGACGCATACCTACACATTCCTATCCATTCAAATCACCGCGAATTCTAAAGGTTGTGTCTGTCTTTCTTTCAGTTTTTTGCTTTGCCTTTCATCTTTCTGTAGCTTTAAGGGTATTTACAAAATGTTTAGTCTAGGTCATAGCTTTTTGCATGTTTCAAAGTATCCATAGTTACCCTTACTTGGGTGATCTCTTACCCCAGGCTACATAAAAAAAAATAAAAAAAAAAAAAATAATTCTGTATCTGACAAACTTCAATTTCTGATTGCCCCCTTCCAGTATCTTTCACTAGACTTGACCTCAGTAAGATAGATATTGAGACCCCGGGTACATCACTTCTGCTATTCAGGTGATACCTTTTGCCAGACTCCAAATGAGGAAAATGTTGTTGTCCCCAAACCAAAACCTCTGCAAGGACGGCAGGTGCACAGGCTTAAAAAGCAAAATCAAAGAACAACAAAACAGCCAGCACTCAGCTGGAGCAAATATCTATTTTAATGTACAAAAACAGACCGGTTTCGGCCCTCAGGCTTTTTTTATGTAAAACACATCAGTACATTCCCCATCTTATATACCATCACATAATAAGATAATTTTATCTCATTAAACAATTATTACAAATGTTCATTAAGACCAGGTGGAAACAATCCCCCCAATTTTACTATCCAAGATTTTTCTTTTTTATTTAAAACATTATGCCAACCACTTTTTATTGATCTATGTCCCAACACCCTGTCAATGGTATTGAATTTAAACATCACTGTGTTGTATATAATAGTGTTTATATAAGGCATTAGCTAAACACTTATTTCTAATGCTGCTTAGATGTTCTGAAATTCACAAATTTAATGGTCTATAAGTTTGACCTACATAAAACTCTGTGCAAGAGCAGATGGTCAGATATATAGCCCAATTACTATTACAATTTCCAAACATTCTGATGGAAAAAAAACCCTAGATGCATTTTTACTTGAAAATTCCTTAGTTGAACATATAAATTTACAAAAAGAACAGTGGCCACAGGGGTAACAACCCACCACTTGTGTGCCAGCTATGGTAGTTTGTACAGAATTTATAGAGGGAAAAAATGTTTATAATAGCTAAAGTAACTACTTAGTTTTCCCCTTTTGAGAAGAAAAAGAGCATCTCTGGCCTAACATCTCACACAACCTATCATCTGTTAATAGAATGTCCCAATATTGTTGTATCATATATAAAAATCTATGAGTGTACCTACCATAAGTGGTAGTGAGTTTTATTTTGTTGCTAGAGCAAGGGCCACTATCTTTACATTTCAAAAGCTCTCTTCTTGAATATGATTGTACCTCCCTACTAGTCTGCCTAACCCGTGCCAGTGAATAGCCTCGTTCAACAAAACTGCCTATAATACTCTACTCCACGCATCCATCCTAAACGTATTACGGCAAATATACCCAAATCACACTTTATGAGAATACATAGAATATGTTCCAATACTGGAGAATATATACATTTTGATAATGACCTTATAGGTCGTTTTGTTGAGCGAGGCTATTCATTGGCATGGGTTAGGCAGACTAGTAGGGAGGTACAATCATATTCAAGAAGAGAGCTTCTGAAATGTAAAGATAGTGGCTCTTGCTTTAGCAACAAGATTCACTACCACTTATGGAAGGAACACTCATAGATTTTTAGATATGATACAACAATACTGGGACATTCTATTAACAGATGATAGGTTGTGTGAGATGTTAGGCCAGAGATGCTCTTTTTTCTTTTCGAAAGGGGAAAACTTTAAGTAGTTACTTTAGCCACTATAAACATTTTTTACTCTCTATAAATTCTGTATTAACTACCGTAGATGTCGCACAAGTGGTGGGTTGTTACCCCTGTGGCCGCTGTTCTTTTTGTAAATTTGTATGTTCAACTAAGGAATTTTCTAGTAAAAATACATCTAGGGTTTTTTCCATCAGAATGTTTGGCAATTGTAATAGTGATTGGGCTATATATCTGGCTATCTGCTCTTGCACAGACTTTTATGTAGGTCAAACTTCTAGACCATTAAAATTGCGAATTGCAGAACATCTAAGCAGCATTAGAAATAAGTATTTTGCTAATGGCTTATATAAACACACTATTATATACAAAACTGTGATGTTTAAATTCATTATTATTGACAGGGTGTTGGGACATAGATTAATGAGAAGTGGTTGACATAATGTTTTAAATAAATAGAAAAATATTGGATAGTAAAATGGGGAGGATTGTTTCCACCTGGTCTTAATGAACATTTGTAATAATTGTTTAATGAGATATAATTATCTTATTATGTGATGGTATATAAGATGGGGAATGTACTGATGTGTTTTACATTGAAAAAGGCCTGAGAGCAGAAACCACCGGTCTGTTTTTGTACATTAAAATAGATATTTGCTGCAGTTGAGTGCTGGCTGTTTTGTTCTTTGATTTTGCTTTTTGAGCCTGTGCACCTGCCATCCTTGCAGAGGTTTTGGTTTGGGGATTTCCTTCGTTGTAGTCTGCTGGTGGCGTTTGCTGGGGCATCTACCTTCCATCCAGATGGAGCTTTCTTTTCAGTTACCTTTGGAATTATTTGAAACCTACCATCATTTTTTCATCTGTGGAAGATTTATATGAAGGAGTGGAGCATCCTGTGTATTTGTGAACTTTCGTTGATTTTGTATATGTCGCTAATAATGAAGGGCACTATTTTCTAATGCTTGGCTATGAAAGTTGGTCGTTTTTTCAGCGGATAAAAGCAAGGTACTTATTTTGTGGTCCGGGACATTTCTTTCTCACTTGGGCAAGTACTGGTGATTTTGGTCATATACTATTCAGTCTGGTGGGTTTTATGACTGTTTTCAGTGCCTTTGTTTGTTATGGATGCCATTCCATCAATATATGCATTTCATTCAAGATGAAAGGTTTGGCGTCAATATATTTCTTTGGAATATGTTAGTTAATGTGGTGTTCACCTTACATAACGTATTTGGTCCTTATTTTGTGAGCTACTTTGGTTTATATTTGGTTCAAACAATTTTTATCTATGCAGATGTATGTTTATTGTGGAAACACTGGCTGGGCATAACATCAGATTGTGTTCATAATGGTTTTCTGTTTTTGAAAAGGTGGGCTTCCTAAAAGTTTTTTCTTTATTAGCAACTTTTTCTCCTTACATAGGGGGAATATATATGTGTGTTAAACATTGGTTCATGCCATATTAAAGGTGCTTTTGAAACATTTATATCGTGGATTACATTTGTGTTTAAACCGTTGGACATATTGGGAAGGCCAGAAGAGGTGAATACCGTTGGTTCTTTGGAAGTTGTGAACGAGTTAACGAAAGAGGTGAAAACCATCCTGTAAGCTTTAAAATTAAAGCTCAACAGACTTTCTGAATATATGGACATGAACTTTAAATGTTTTTCTTGAATAAGTGAAAAAATTGATTTTTTTCGAAAATTCAGGGAGCCATTTGTTATACATATAATCCTTTTTGGGACAAATGCTTTGCTAAACGCATGTATTATCAACAGTAGTTGATGTAGGATATGTTGATTATATATGGAAGTAAATGAAAATTTATTACGCATGCGTTGTTGTTTTTAACAGGAACCACATCAATATCTGCTATTGGATGGTAGGGACCTATATGTGGATATAACAGCACATTTTATGTATGCATAGTGAATTATGAATGTTTGATTCATTTGAGATTTAAGTTAGTTTTATAAGCATGGATCTAACAGCTATTCTAAAGGGGCTGTCAGTGGACAAGGAAGATATACAGGTGTTTGGGATGGGGAATATAAATGTGACGAATAATCAGACAGCCAATAATAAAGACCAAACTTGCATGTCTTTGTTTGACCAGCTCATTAGACACATGAAAAATCTGAGATCTTTTCTGTGGCATTTAAGACTCTTTAAGGCCTATTGAGATAACGGAATTACTCCCAGGGGCCTAAGAGTCCACATTAAACCTTTAGTTAGTCAAGCGGATGATATGTTATTGTCTTCTTGGGCAGCTATTCAACAAAAAACTACTTAATTTGTTAAAACCGTACACGATTTTTATGAACGGAAAATAGATTCATGTATATCAGAGGTTGCTCAAATTTGTGAGAAGGTTAAGTCTTTTGAAGGCTCTGCTATTTATAAAGAATGTTTCAATAAGTTGAGAGAAGAAGTACTTTTTGAACAAAGCCTAAAAGAAAGAAAGATAGGCAAATTTAATAGAGACTCAAGGGACTACTAATTAGGGTAAACCCTTTGAATTTACTAAAAATGGTAAAAAAGGCAAGAATGTTAGATTTGCTCAGAAGAAATTTGTTCACTGGGCACAAAAGAAAAAGAAATAAGTCTATTTTGAAGATATCTATGAGTGATACTTCAGGAGAAGATTCACCAGATACAGAGGTAGATCAGCAGCAAACGCCACCAGCTACAAAAAAATCATGTATGGGAATGCAGGATAAATTATTTGTAATTCTGACATGTCCCATTTACCTTTAGGAAAAGAAGGGGGGATAGGAAGCATAAGTCCAAAAATAGGGATTGATGGATCTCTGGAAGCCATGCTGAACTTCCTGAAACCCGTATAGTGTCTTCCAGTAATGTGGTTAACATTTCTTCAGTGGTTTGTCTGAATCTGAAAGTTTTTTTTACTGAGCAAGGGCCTTAATTTCATTCCGGGGTTTTTTGTCCCTCTGGATATTTTTGTGGAAGATTTATATGCTTTTTGCAGACTGCTTAATTTGAAACTATATTTTCAGAATGGCTAACCCATTAATGAATATAGTGGCTTTAAGTTTAATAAATCAACATTTATTCCACCTATGAATAAGAATGTAGACGTTTTTCAGAAATGTGTATTTAAGGACTTACATTTTGGGCAAAGTAGTCAACGACATGTTTCTCCTAATTTAACTAGTGAAGAAAAGAATACTTTGACACAGCTGAAAAATAACAAAAATATAGTTCGAGCTGACAAAGATGGAGCAACTGTGATCATGGATAAATCTTTATATGTCACTGAAGCTAACAAACAGCTGCAAGATAATAGATTTTATGCATGCATGCCTTATGATCCCACTTCTGATTTCAAAAAAGAAATTGATATGTTTCTTGAGTCTGCTGTTAGTGAGGGGATTATTGATAAATGTATAATGTTTCATTTGAAGGTCAAAAATCCATCTTCTCAATATATTTACCTTCTCCCTAAAATACACAAGGACATGCAGCAACTACCGGGTCGACCGATTGTATCCGGTCAGGGCTCTCTAACGGAACCTTTGTCTGCCTATTTGACTGTTTACTTGAAGCCACTGTTAGCAGGAGTGAGAGCTAGGATGAAAGATACTACTGAAATTTTTGAATATTATTTCTGATGCCCAATTAAGAGTCTAATTGGTTACTGTGTACTTTAGACTTTACGTCTTTATATACTAGTATTCCTCATTTGGCTGGTTTGTGTGCTTTAGAGTATTGGTTAAATAAAATGTCCTTATATAGCCTGGGTTTGAATACTTTTTTGTTATGCTTAACAGAGCATGTATTGTCTAAAAATGTTTTTTTCTTCAATACCAAATGTTTTTTTAACTTGGGGGTACAGCAATGGGTGCATCGTTTGCACCCATCTGTGCTGACCTATTTATGGGGTATTTGGAACAGATAATATACGATATACATTACAACTTTTTTCTTGAGGAGAGTGACATCTGGCGTAGATTTTTGGATGACTGCTGGATGGTGTGGATGTCAGATGTATATTTACAGGAATTCGTTCAACATTTGAATGAAAATAAGTGGTGTATTAGGTTTACAGTGAACTATGATGTTGCATCTATTTTTTTTTTAGATGTAAAAGTGTATAAACAATTTGATGGCACTTTGTCTCACACATTATATAGGAAACCCCACCATTCTAATACTCTACTCCACGCATCCAGCTGTCATCCTAAACATATTACAGCAAATATACCCAAATCACACAGTTCATGAGAATACATAGAATATGTTCGAATACTGAAGAATATATACATTTTGATGATGACCTTATAGGTCGTTTTGTTGAACGAGGCTATTCATTGGCATGGGTTAGGCAGACTAGTATGGAGGTACAATCATATTCAAGAAGAGAGCTTTTGAAATATAAAAATAGTGGCCCTTGCTCTAGCAACATAATAAGATTCACTACCACTTATGGTAGGAACACACAGATTTTTAACCTACAATCAGCTCTGCCTCTGTCATTCTATCTATTACCTCCCCAATAAGTGTCCTGCCCTCAAAAACCTAGTACAACATCACTCAGCCAAAAGGCCTCTTAGGTCATCAAGCAAACTACTACTAGAAGTCACCAACAGCTACAATAGCTTTGGAGATGCACTATATAGTAGTTCGGTGGCTAAAAAATGGAACTCTGTCCCTACTAGCATTCAAAACACATCATCCAAAGCCTCCTTTAAAGACCTCATCAGGCAACATCTCAAGCAAAGTTGGCAGTGCCATGATTGCTCCCCAGGCTAGTGAAAGCGGATAACATATGCATACTAAATCTAGAGCAATTTATAATAGTTTTTCAATCTTACTCACAAACACTGGCTAATCTACAATGTATGTACTGTACCTGTGTACTATGTATGTATTTTACCTACATTCCAAAGTTCAGCTGTACACCACAAATCTGTTACTTACCTTTATTTTTAAAATTAATATCTTTTTTGATTGTTCTCTCCACTGTAACTGTTTATTTGTGCCGCATGTCACTGTAAAAACATGTCTGTCGTAATTTGTGTGTATACTGATTATGTCTAAATAATTAAATGTGTCTGTAATTTTTCTTTGTGGAGCTCTTCTCCCCGGGCCTCTGCTGAAAAAGGGCCTTTTTCGGCTCAGTCAGACACCCCCGGTTAACAAATGTAAAATAAATAAAATAAATTTTAGATATGATACAACAATAATGGGACATTCTGTTAACAGATGATAGGTTCTGTGAGATGTTAGGCCAGAGATGCTCTTTTTCTTTTTGAAAGGGGAAAACTTTAAGTAGTTACTTTAGCCATTATAAACATTTTTTACCCTCTATAAATTCTGTACAAATTACCATAGATGGCACACAAGTAGTGGGTTTTTACCCCCTGTGGCCACTGTTCCTTTTGTAAATTTGTATGTTCAACTAAGGAATTTTCAAGTAAAAATACATCTAGGGTTTTTTCCATCGGAATGTTTGGAAGTTGTAATGGTGATTGAGCTATATATGTGGCTATCTGCTCTTGCACAGCCTTTTATGTAGCTCAAACGTCTAAAATATTAAAATTGCGAATTTCAGAAAATCTAAGCAGCATTACAAGTAAGGGTACTTGCGTATTATCGCAACCACTGAGTGACTGTTGCTATATTTTCTGGCAGGCCTTCAAGCTTTCATTTTATCAGGGTAACGAAATCCAACTTTTTTAGGAAGTACTGTTTACAAGAGTAATTACATTCGGAGGTGTAACGGAATATTAAAATTGCGAATTTCAGAAAATCTAAGCAGCATTACAAGTAAAGGGTACTTGCGTATTATCGCAACCACATTCCAGCTGAGTGACTGTTGCTATATTTTCTGGCAGGCCTTCAAGCTTTCATTTTATCAGGGTAACGAAATCCAACTTTTTTAGGAAGTACTGTTTACAAGAGTAATTACATTAGGAGGTGTAACGGAAGACGACAGAAGTAATAAGTTGATTGTTTCTTCTAATGTGCTGTAAATGTTACTGTGATAGCTGTCAAAAAACATTGAAAACAGTGTTTTCTCTTGCAGCTTCAATGTAACTGAGCAGAATACTTTTTGCGTGAAGTTGCAAAGGAAAACAAATGTTTTAAATGTATTTTCACAGCAATTACCGAAGTAGTCAACCGTTTTCCAAGCTCTGAGTGCATGCCAGGTTTCTTACCACAGGGAGCAGGTGAATAACCTCAGCAGCCATGCTGCTGCATTGTTACGAGTGGATGGATAGCATAGAAACTGAAATGGTACCAAATATTTAATTGTTAAGCACTATAGAAAATCCAAGAAAAGTAATTGAAAATCGGAGGCGCGCTACGGTAATGAGGCAAAAGGATGTATTTTCAACCAGGAAGGCCAAAATGCTCAGTGTGTATGCTACTGTCATGCATCCAGGGACCTGTACGACCTGAGAAGGGTGAAACCAAAACACTCTCGGCCTTACATGTTTAAATGTGGTACTTCCACTACTTTCTGCAAACCATACAGCCTGCTCACTCCACAACACTATAGAACTTTTAGTTTCTGTCATGCTGTTTGCCTATTTGTACCATGCCGAACTGCAAAGTGAGTCGTTTAGACTGTGGTTGCGATAATACCAAAGTACCGAAATAAGTATTTTTCTAATGCCTTATATAAACCCACTATTATACACAAAACAACAATGTTTAAATTCATTATTATTGACAGGGTATTGGGAGATAGATCACTGAAAAGTGGTTGGCATAATATTTTAAATAAAAAAGAAAAATCTTAGTAAAATTGGGGGGATTGTTTCCACCGGCTCTTAATGAACATTTGTAATAATTGTTTAATGAGATATAATTTTCTTATTCTGTGATGGTATATAAGATGGGGAATGTACTGATGTGTTTTACATTGAAAAAGGCCTGAGGGCCAAAACCGGTCTGTTTTGTACATTAAAATAGATAATTGCTCCAGTTGAGTGCTGGCTGTTTTGTTGTTCTTTGAAAATTTAGTTTTACCTCGTGTCTGTTTGAGCACAGAACTCCCATCCTCTGAATGTTACCATTCTTGTGTTGCACTTTATGAAAAAGGAATTTTGGTTCGGTGGTGGATCAGCAAGTTTCCCCTCAGTCAGGCAATGTCATTTGTAGTTCCCCCCCCTGTAGGGAAGATTACCCTTTGATTGAAAAGGAAAATTAATGTATGCATTACTGATATTGTTAACCATGGTTATCCTAAACATTGTTATTATTATATCTTTTGTTGTTGATGTCGTTAAGTGTTGAATGCAAAATGCCTTTGCTTTTGTTGTCTTGATTGAATTTATTAATTCTGCTTTCATATATTGCTGTGTATTAATCTTATTTCCCCTCACATATCCTGTTATGGTATATAACAAAAAAAAATCACAAAAATAAAGGCACGAAGCCATGCCATTTAAAAAAGATCTGTGTGTCTGCTTCATTAAGACACGCAGTCTAGGTTTGTTTTCCTAGTAAAGAGATCTCTTGTATGTTCAGAAACACGCAACATGAGACCTGAAGCACATGACCTTATTTGAGATGTTTGACTAACATTTGCACTGAGTATCTGATATTGTTAATCATCGTTCATTCCTTCTGCATGGGTATCGGTTCCAAGCCGGCCATTTTCCAAGCTCGTGTCAGCTTCAAACTCTTGAGCTAAACTCTTACCCACAACCCCCCTTTCCCTGTTACCTCAGATTTCATTTACCGCGTTGCCGTCCAGTCGTGTCAAGCTACTTCTCTTGAGCTAAGTACAGTCAATTGTTGTTTAATTGCTTTACAATTTATTTTTCTGTCAGAAAAGTTGATATTTTTATTGTCTCTTACCCTATAGGATCTAGCGTTCAGAATTTCCTCAGGTTTTTCTTTTTTTTACTTATCTTTACCGCAAAGTCTTTTCTCTTTGTCATCGTTGGTAATCTTTTTCCATTTTCTCTGTCATACCTTTGAGTACAGTCTTGTACCATTGTTGGTACTTTTCTATTAATTAATATGGCAGATAAAAAAGGTAGTCCGGGGTTTAAACAATGTTCTGATTGTGGACACAAACTGCCTACTTCTGATACGCACACTTTGTGTTTATTGTTTGGGAGCTTCCCATTTATCTTTTGAACCACTCTGTACTATTTCTGACAACTTTTCTAATAGAACTTTGTTGGAAAGGAAAAACAAGCTGATACTGAAGGGACTTTTAAAATCTCCCTTTTCAGAGGCTATTTCTGGGTCGGAGGTCTTAACCCCTCCTAAAGCCCTTAAGAAAATGGATGTTTCTACTAAGGCTAAATCCTTGCCTTCGTCCCCAGCTGGGGACTCTCACCAATCAAAACCTAAAAAGGGTAAATTTTCAGCTCCGGAGCTCTTTGTCAGCCCCAGTGCTTTTGGTGCTTAGACCTTCGGCACCGAGACCTTTGGCTCCATTAGTGATTTCGGCTCTGTCCTCTCTTGCAGTCTTCTATATATCGGCACCGAGGGGCTCGTCGGTTCAGACCATTACACTGTATCAGCATTGACTGTTCAGTCGGCGGAGACTTTCACCGTGTCTCCTTCAAGATCTTCCTCGGAACCAAGGCCTTTATTGTTGACTCCAGATGTTCTTCATCTCACATTGCTGCAGTCCTTACTTATGGGTAGTCCGCTGTCCTCGGTTGGCCCGAATACCAAAGTATTAGGGTGACGTCGGTCATGGGCGCCTAGATCTGACATCAGAGCGTCAGGGTATAAAGGTGCATGACCGACGTCATATCCTCAGTCTTTTTTGCCGCATGGTCCGATGCAGAAGCAGCATTGCAAGTGCCGTTCGGCGTTCTGAAATTTTTCGTTTTCGGAGTTTCAGACCGATACCAAGTTGGGCTAAGTACCCCGTTGGGGAATATTTTTGTTTTTTCTTGCCTCAGTTACTTACCGGATGTCAGAAAAAGTGAATAATTGTATTTCTTGTGGGAAACAGATACCGCATAGGGATTACCACTCGCTTTGTATTCCTTGTTTGGGACCGGAGCACGTAGTCGGGTGTCGGTTTTGTGCTAGGTTTAATAAGCGCACTATAAAACGGAGGTTAGATTGCGCTAGGTTAGTCTTTGGCAAGAGGTGTAATTATAATATGCCGTCGGATGTTCCGGCCTGCTTCTACTAAGAAGCGCAAAGACAAATCTTTAAAGCCTAGGCAGGATGATTCGTCCGTTTCGGACGCCGGACCTTTAGAAGCTACAGCTGAACAGGTGGATCCGGCTGAAGTTTCTGTTGAGTCCCAGGGGGAAACTTTGATTTTACAGGATGTGGCCTCTCAGGAGGCAGGTCAGGCTGAAGGGGCCTCTCAGGTTACTATTCTCCCTTCTATGCCTAGGGTGGTTAGGCCTTCTGCTACTGTTTCTAAGGCTCCTTCTAAAGGCAGGTCTGTCTTGCCTTCTTCTGGTGTCAGTTCTGGTTCTTCAGGGTCTGTGCCTAAAAAGCACATGCTTAAAATGGCAGAGGATTTGATTACTTTAATTAGAGGTTCTATGCCCCCTCCTGATAAGAGGCCCAGGATGGAGCCAGAGTTGGAAAGTTTGGAGCAGGCCTCAGATGATACAGAGTCTTCTGCTAAAGACATTCAAGATTTCCCTCCTTATTCTGATTCTGATGCAGAGGATTCCACTCCTTCTGCTTCTCCTCCAGAGGATTTTTCATTTTCAGAAACTCTGCATTCCATGAGGGAGCATTTTAAGTGGGAGGGACAGGATTACTCTGATTCCCGGAAGAGACTTAGGGAGTTCTTGTTTTTACCACAGCATAGACCCTTAGCTATACCTCCGGTTTTGGATGTTGTTTCAGATGTTTTCTCGGAAGCTTCCCTTAATCCAGATTCTGTGCCTCCTGCCCCAGTTAAACCGGACAGGTATTACAGGGTGCCTGAGGCTCATAAATATCTGTATAAGAGTCCTAGGGCGGACCCAGAAACTATTAGTCAGGGACCTAAGGGTGTTAGAGCATCTGTTGTTAAGAATCCGGTTCCTCTGGATAAGGAAGCTAGAGCTTTGGATAGATGGGGTAAGAAGGTGTATACCTCTTCTACTTTAGCAATGAGAGCTTTGAACTGCCAGTTTCATATGTTGAAGTATCAGAATTTCCTCCTTTCTCAGCTAAGATCTAAAGTGGATGCTTTGGCAGAGGGCATAGAGTGTAAAGAATTGCAGGATTTAGTGCATGTTTCTGAACAGGTGGGTAAGCACTCTTTGCAATGTGGTTTTGATGCTTTACAGGCTTCTTCTAGGGTGGCGGCCACTGGTTCAGTTATTCGTAGGCACACCTGGCTTAAGGATCAGAATTTGTCTGAGCATGTTAAGTCTAGAATTCTGGATGCCCCTTTGCAGTCTGAAGTTTTGTTTGGTCCTCCTGTGGAGTCAGTCTTAAAGAAAATGGAAGACAAGGCTAAGTCTATGCAGACTGTTAAAGATTTTTGCAGGTACAACCTCCAAAGTTTAGTAGAAATTGGCCTACTAAGGGGTGGACGTACCCTTCTTCTGATTCTCAGTCTAGGGGTAGATCTAGACGTGGTAGGGGCAGAGCTCAGAGTACCTTCAGGCCGAGACAATGGAGTTCGCCTGCTCAATCTGCTGGTGAGGGCAGGGGCCAGTCCTTTCGTAAACAGGCCCAATGACCTGCATTTTCAGCTGCCAGATTCTTCTTGCCTGGCAGCTCCTTTGGGAGGAAAGTTGGCTCTTTTCAAGCAAAATTGGCATTTAGTCACCCAGGACAAATGGGTATTGGACATTATAAACCGAGGTTACAAGTTCTATTTCCATACCATGCCTCCTTTCAAAGGCATGCCAGACGTCCCTCCTCGGCAAAGGATAGAGGCTCACAGACAAATTTCTTTACTTCTTCAAATAGGAGCTATACAGCCAGTTCCTCTGTCAGAAGTGGGCCTAGGATTTTATTCTCGCCTGTTTCTAGTTCCAAAGAAAGGGAACACGTGGAGACCAATTTTGGATTTATCTATCCTCAACACTTACCTGGACATTCCAAAGTTCAAGATGCTGACTTTACAACAACTATTACCTCTGTTGGGAAAAGATCACTGGATGGTTACTCTGGATCTCAAAGAGGCTTACCTTCATGTTCCTATCAGGCCCAGTTGCAGGAGGTACCTGCGTTTTGGCTGGAAATTTACATTATCAGTTCTCTGCATTGCCCTTTGGCTTATCTACTGCCCAGAGTGTTCACAAAGGTTCTGGCTCCAGTGATAGCTTTTTCAGACTCAGAGGAATACAGATTTATCCTTATTTGGACGACTGCCTGATTATTGCACAAGAAAGGGATGAACTTCTTCATCATCTACAGTATGTGATGGCAGTGTTAAGATGCCTAGGGTATTCTGTGAACGAAACAAAGTCCAGTCTAGTACCCTCTCAGGACATGTGCTTTCTGGGTGTGAGACTGAACACAGCTTCCCAGATGGCCTTTTGACCCCGGACAAACAAAGAAGCCTTTCTCTTTATTTCCATCAAATGTCTCTACGGTCCAGGCTGACTGCAAGGACAGTCCTTCAAGCCTTGGGGTTCATGGCATCTTGTATTCTGGTACTTCCCAATGCCAAATTGCATATGAGGAAGCTTCAATGGTATCTCAAAAATGTATGGACACAGCACTGCCAAGATCTAGACACTGTCATTCAGATAATACCTTGCATTCAGAAGGAGTTTTTGTGGTGGGCTCAGGAATGTCACCTAAACAAGGGACACTCTGTGACCCGGCCAGAGGCGAGTCAGATTCTAACGACAGATGCCTCGGACAAGGCTTGGGGAGCACACCTCAATGGAAAATGGGTGCAAAACATGTGGCCTGTCAAACTCCAGCATTTGCATATCAACTTGAAGGAAATGTTAGCAGTCCACTTTGCATTGATGGCTTTCAAAGATTTACTTCACCCAGGGCAGGTGTTGATTCAAACAGACAACACTACTGTCATGTGGTACATCAACAAGCAGGGGGGAACCCATTCTTACCCTCTTTGCAGGCAAGCGATGATTCTGTGGGAAACTGCTCTCAATCTACACCTCAATCTTCAGGCAAGGTTTCTACCAGGAGCACAGAACTCCTTAGCAGATGTATTGAGCAGACAAATAGTGGATCCTCACGAATGGAAATTGGATCCTCTTGTATTTCAACAGTTGACAGTGTTATGGGGAACTCCAGACATAGATCTGTTCGCTTCTCCACTAAATTACCAGTTGCCAAAGTTTTGCACAAAATGTTTCATCACACAGCTTGGAAGGTGGACGCTCTATCATTCAGTTGGAACAATCTGCATGTATATGCCTTTCCACCTCTGCCTCTTCTTCCCAAGGTACTTTTGAAGGCCAGACAAGACAAGCCAACCATGATTTTGATAGCACCGGATTGGCCTCGACAACACTGGTACCCACTACTGAGGAGTTTAGTACGAGAACCTCCATGGCCTCTGCCTTTGATTCCGCACCTTTTGTCACAAGAGGACAGTCACTTCCTCAATGTCAAGATTCAGTCTCTGCATCTAACAGCCTGGCATATTCTGTTTTAGACTCTGGAGGGTCTCAGCTTCCACAACAAGTTTTGAATGTTATTTTGGAGGCCAGGAGGCCTAGTACCAGGAAAGTTTACGCTGATAAATGGAGGAGATTTTTATTTGGAGCAAAGGAAAGGACTTTGATGTCTCCAAACCTGATTTAAGTGTTGCTCTTCAATATCTTACTGAGTTATTGGACAAGGGTTTGTCTTTCTCCTCAATAAAGGTCCATGCTGCAGCCATTTCTGCTCACTATGATTGTGACCCTCCTTTATTCTCTCATCCTTGGTTTAAGCAATTTCTTAGAGGGGCAAAGAATATAAGACCCCCAATAGAGCTCCTACTCCTGCTTGGGATCTCAATTTTGTGTTGGAAAAACTTACTCTACAACCTTTTGAGCCTACAGCTACTGCCGAGTTAAAGTATTTGTCATGGAAAACTGCTTTTTTGTTGGCCATTACCTCTGCAAGAAGGGTTTCTGAATTACAGGCCCTCATGGCAGTGGAGCCTTTCCTGATTTTTCATAAGGATAGGGTATCTTTGCGTACTAATCCTTCCTTTATGCCTAAAGTGGTTTCTAGTGTGGCCTTAAATCAAACTATTCATTTGCCTACGTTTTATGCAAACCCCCAAAATAAAGGGGAGAAAATTTTGCATACTTTGGATATTCACAGGCAGTTGCGTTATTATTTGAGCAGAACCAAGGAGTTCAGACAGTCTCAGCAATTGTTTGTTTCTTTTGCTTTGGGTTCACAGGGTAAACCTGTTTCAAATCAAACTATTTCTAAATGGATTGGGTTTTGTATTTCTTTCTGTTATTCCCATCATGGTAAGGAGATTCCTGCTGGAATCAGGCCTCATTCCACTAGGGCTACTGCTACTTCTACGGCCTTTCTAAGGGGTAGCTACAAAAGACATTTTGGAGGCAGCTACTTGGAGTTCAGTGCATACCTTCTCTAAACATTACCACCTTCCTCTTTATTCTAAGTCTAGGGCTGGATTTGCCACTGCAATTTTGCAGGGCATTTTAGCGGCCCCTAATGCTTTATGATTTTTACCATCCTCCCTTTCCCGTTGCTTTGGGATTCTACCCATAAGTAAGGACTGCAGCAATGTGAGATGAAGAACATAGTACAGTTTTGTACCTACCATAAATGTAGATGTTCGAAGATCCACATTGCTGCAGTCCAATTTACCCTCCCTCCTTCCCCACTGTCGTTTGACTTGGTGCTATGCTTTAGGTGATGGTTGTTGTTGGGCATATTTTTGGGAGGTATTCTGTTTTTGGCTGTGGCCTTTCTGGTTTGGCCTTCTGACATCTGGGGCAAGAAAAGACTGAGGATATGACGTCGGTCATGCGCCTTTATACCCTGACGCTCTGATGTCAGATCTAGGCGCCCATGACCGACGTCACCCTAATACTTTGGTATTCGGGCCGACCGAGGACAGCGGACTACCCATAAGTAAGGACTGCAGCAATGTGGATCTTCGAACATCTACATTTATGGTAGGTACAAAACTGTACTTTTTGTTGGTTCCAGCTTCGGCACCGGCTCCCACTTTGGCACTGACAACTACTTCGGCACCGATCCCTGTGTCGGTGCAGACATTGACCTCAGCACCGAGGACGACTTCGGTGCAGACAATCGTAGTTCAGTCTTTCTCGGCACCGTTGTCCTCTGTGCGATCAGATGAGATGGGCACAGAGTCTGCCTCTTCTGTAGACAGGCCTGTTTCTCCCTCAGTCTCCGTGAGGTCCACTAGAAGCCTTTCCGCATATGTGTTGCATCTTGTGGACCAGGTACTCTTGGCTAGAGGTATCCCACCCCTCAGGAACTATCCTTCCTTGGGAGGTGATCACCCATCTCCAAAGACCCCTTCTTATTCTCCTCCTTCATTGCCTTTGAAGTCCATGGATATAGCACAGTCTTTCCCTTTTGCGGTTGCCTTTATGGATCTCACTAAGGAACCACAGTTGCCTTCGTGGCAGGAAAGGTTTGTTACGACCCAGGATGTCAGCTGTGACACGCATAGCTTGCTGCTCCACAGCCATCCAGGGACTCCGGGTCGGCAGGCTGAGCCACTTAAGGGAGGTGTGACCCCTGCCTTAGACCTACACTTCTCTTCGTGTGGACCAGCCTTCCAACTGATGGAGAAGGTTTTGCTGGCTATACCAGGCTGTCTATACCTCCGCCCTCCTCTGGTACACTGGTTCCAGAAGTCGCATCTAGCGGACTCCGGGTGCAAGGGCCACAGGACATATTCCCTCAGAAATCCCCTTTTCCGCTGTCTTGTCCAGCTTCTCCTGCTGAGGAGGTCCACCGGAAAAGTTTGTGAAAGAGGAAGCACATGGACTCCACAGAGGAGTCCCTCACTGAAGACACAGATTTTCAATGAGGGGGAAGGATCCCCTCGGTCACCCTCTGAGGTATCCTTTGACGATATCCTCGAAATCCTGAAACAGAGAAGTGACTGGCAGTCCACTAATCCGACCTCTGAGGAATCTGTGTTCCTGCAGGCCTTTCGCGCCCAGCCCCCTACCTCCTGGGTTACTCCACCTGCTGATGTACTTGTCAGGCTCATTGCGCAGCATGCTTGGAAGGCTCCTGATACCGTCAAAGCTATTCCCCGGAGGTCAGATAAGATCTTGTCCTCTCCTGCTTCGGATCCCCATTGGTCCAAAGGTCTTCCTGTGGATGCTTTGGTGGTGGCGGCCGCAACAAAAAAGGATCTGGCAGAAGAAGAAAGCCAGACTATCTGCCTAACAGAGAGTCCCCGGCCCTGGACAGGATAGGGAAGCGCACCTTTGCTTCAGCGATCTTTGGTGTCGGGTCCCTGAATTATATGGCACATTTCACCAGGCTTCAAAGCGATCTGGTTTCTGAGCTCTCTGAAACCTTGACTGGTGCCGTGTCTGATGAGGTCCATGACAAAGTGGCCTCTCAGCTGGCCACCATTGAATCTATAACCACATAAAGGATGGTAGTGAAGTTTGAACTAAATAACAATCCGCAAATCACTCAGAGCAGCCAAATGAGAGCCCAGGTCACACGAAGGAACTTTATTCAGACAAAATGATGCACAGAAATTAACGCTGCTTATACAACTTGGCATTTTCGTCAAAAACTTCATCAGATACAAAATCAGGTTGCCTTACATCGTTTAAATACTAAAACAATTAAAAAAAACGAATGCCATTGGACAAACCATAATTAGTCACTCGTACTCTCGCCTATAAGGTTCACATTTAATTTTGAAAACCATATAAAATACCCTAATAACTATAATATAAAATAATGCTATTTCAGATGCACATCTTATAACAATTAAAATATAAATGTTTCCGTTATATATAACATGATATTACAATTTAAAAACATTGTCATATAAAAATCATTATATGAGAACAAGTCTTTCACAAATAATGCACTGCCCTCTAGTGGAATAAAATCATTGCATTCATAATTTAACTTCATAATTTAGCAGTTCTGAGTTTTAAAACTGGTAAAATTGACAGCATATCATTTAGTCCTGGTTGCCGAGTAGCTTCCCAAATTATTTGCCAGTAAAGCTCTCGGTACTCTAATTTTGCTTCCCAAATACTCCCTCTAATTTCTTTTGGGACAACCTCCAGGACAAAAAAGGAATAACATGCTTGTGTACATATTAATTTGTGACAAAACAATGCATTCTTTGTGTTAGCCCTACCAATCTCATACAAATGTTCATAAATCCGTGTCTTAAGTTTTCGTTCCGTTTTCCCTATGTAAAAAGAACTACATTCTTTACACATGGCTAAATAAACGAGACCACTACTATTACAATTGGCATATACCCAACTCTTAATATGTCTATTTCTACTGGGAATCTGTAAAGAAGAGACATTATGAATATAATTACACTGAGAGCATGTACCAGTTCTGGTACAATGACACTGATCTCCATGTGCTCCACCATATTCAAAAATATTTTTGAAGGTCTTATCTCTTCTGTAAGTAAACTGCAAATGCCCCACAACTGTGGGTTCTATGTCAGTAATTTCTCTAAATTTATCCCATTCTCTACTTACTACCTTTATAATAACATTTGAATCCCCTTTGTAATCCAAAATATATGCATCTTTTTTATCACAGCTGGAACCAAGGGGAATTTTATTGGTGGTTAAACACAGATCTTGACCTAAAATGGGTGCAAACCTACTTTACCTACCTTCATTCGCTTCCTTGGTAACTTGTTGGATTAAGTTCAAAGGATAACCTCTATTCTGAAACATTTTGCTTACATTTTAACACTCGGTGTTAAAGTCCTCATCCTTAGAAGTCATACGACTGACCCTAACCAGTTGCCCTTTAATAAGGTTTTTCTTCTGAAAAAAAGGATAGCTGTTACTAAAATGAAGGAATGAATTCGAAAAAGTTTTCTTCCTAAAAATTTATGAGGAAAAACTACCATTTTCTTTCAAAATACTGACATCTAAAAAATTAAAAATATCATGATCCATATGATAGGTAAAACCCAGAAATTTCGTTGTACTTTTTAAGTAACTCATAAATTCAAAAAACTTCTCTTCACTATCTGTCCATAAAATACAAATATCATCTGGAAAACGTTTGTACAAAGACCAACATCCAACAAATTTGCTGTTGAAAACAAATTTATGTTCCCACCAGGAAAGAACAATATTGGCACAAATGGCCCCCATTGCCACACCTTTAATTTGTTTATAAAACTCTCCCTCGAAATACATGAAATTATTGTTTAAAACAGTTTTCATAAATAAAAGTATATTGTTAAAGTCATTATGTGAAAGATGTCCAAATGTCAACATGTACTCCTCCAGCCATTGTATACCTATCTCATGGGGTATACTACCAAACAAATCCACTATATCCAATGTGATAAAAATCAATGCATCACTGTATACATCCACTTTTAATTGTCTGAGAAAATCCCACGAGTTTTGTAAAACAGCTGTACCTGTTAATGCCAAGCTTTTAAGCTTATTATCTATATATTTAGAAATAGGGGCTGTAACGACACCTTCCGAAGAAACTACTAGTCTCAGTGATCGATCTATGGTACATTTATGAACCTTAGGAATGCCGAACACTGAAGGAACTCTTGGATATTTGTTGTATAAATATTTGTGAGTTTCCAAATTAATCGAACCTTCCAACAATAAATCGAGCATCAAATGAATTCTAGAATTGGCTATATTAACCTCATTAATCGTGGCAAGAATATACTTAGAGGAATTAAGTTCGTTCTTCATTTTGGACTCCTATATAATGCTATCCATCAGGACCGTACCTCCCCCCTTATCGGATTGCATAATTCTAATGATACGGTCTGTTTTTAAAGTGTCCAAATACTGTCTTTCCCCTTTGGAAAGATTTGTGAAGATTCTGTGATTCTGAACTTCCTTTCTAATCTCTCTCTCCATAATATTTTCTGAGTTTCTGAATTGTGGATGCAGTGGGGGATTGAAAGTTCATTTTCTCCTGAGAGTAGATTCAGTGGTGGTACACTGCCTTGTATTACCAAAATATATAGCCAAATTCTTTTTTCTGATGAACTTCAAATCCACTATAGCTTTAGCCAGATTAACCTTCCTTAGTGGAATAAATTTAAAACCTTTAGAAAATAAATTGAAATGTTCAACATCAATAGGAATAGCACTATAATTAAAGATGTTGTAACCCTGGAATTGAGTACACATTGTTGGGCACAGAAATAGTATCTACATGAGCGTCAGTTAATGTTGTGTGTTTCATCCCTGGTTGTACTGGTAATTGTTGTAATACATTAGTATTTGTGGTTTGTTCCGTATCCTGTTGGATCTCCTTAAAGACTGTTCCAAAGGGATGTCCCTGGAGGGATATGACTGACCATAATTGTTTTCCTCAGATCTGTAACTATTGCTAGGCAAATCATGATTAATATTTCTAACCTCCTGTTCCACAAATTTCGCAAAAGGTTTAGGTTTCGGATATGCTTATACCTTCCTTATATTCTTTCAGGTCCCTTTGTAATTTACCTTGCTTTCTAAACATATTACTAATACATTTCTTGTCAATTTTTAAAAAAATGTCATGATACTTGGCTTTTTCATTTTCAACAGTAAATAATAAATCATTGAGAATGCATTGGTTACCTTTCTCCATTTCCTTCAACAATAACATTTTTTTCTTTATCATTCTCATCCCTTATAGCTTTTACTATTTGTAAACCACAGTTATCAAAAATATTCAAAATGTTTGAATAAAATTCCGAGCCTTCTTGTACCCTATTCGGGTATTTACAAACTCTTAAGCCCTTGGGTACTATTTTATGTTTCAAACATTCATTTAAGTAAACATTATCACACTCTAAACTTTTGAATTTGTCCATTAAAAAATACAAACTTTCCAGATTCTCCTTATAGGTCAGAGTTCTATTGACTGTTTTGGCATAATCCGGTTTAGTTGTTAACTCATAATTCTTTGTTATAATGTCTTTAAAACCTGAAATGTTGCCTACATTAGAGCCATTATTAGTACTAAAGTCACCTTGATTAGCGTTGGAAATGGCACCAAAATTGGTCGTTTCAATGGCCGGTCTCAACTGTGCCGATAGTCTTTCTTCATCCCTTGTGAAAATATTGGGTAACCCTATAGAGTCGTTCACTACAGGTGTATTTTGGGCCAAAAGACCATTGAATATATATCTAATTCCTCTATGCAACTGATATCTCCTGCATCAGAAAGAGCAGCTAGAGCAGCGGGTTCAGCTGTGGTCTTGAGACGACATGCCTGGATGCGCTTGTGCAACTTCGCGGAACCCTTTGTCTTCTTTTCTTAATGCCCCCATTGAGGCCTCCTTGTTGTTTGGGCCCAAAGTTAAAAGCACACTGGTCAGATGTGAACAGGATGGTAAGACCCTTTCTGCCATATGTGTCCGTTATTCTTCCCCTCAACGTGCTTTCTCCCGAAACCAAAAGAGTGGGAAGATATGGTTCAAGAAATCTCAGGGTCCTTTCCGTGACACACAGACCAAGTTCTCCCCCAGAGGCAGAGGGGGGGACTCATAGGGAAGGCGCTCCTTTCGGGGCAGAGGGGGACCGCGTAACCAGGGTTCCAGGGATTCTTTCCTTGGTCAATCCTATCAGCGCTCCTGAAAAGCGGCCCAACTCCTTTCCTCTGGAGGTAGCTGGGGGACGTTTCTCCTTGTACCCTTCTGCCTGGCTAACCATCACCGCTGATTCTTGGGTACAAAGGATCATAACCAGAGGTTATCATATCACCTTCAATTTTTGTCCTGTCCCTTCAAAAAATCTTCCCGACGTTCCACCCTGTCAAAGGGAAGCAGCAGCACTGGAGATAGAAAAGCTGCTAAGAAAGAGAGTCATCCAAATAGTCCCTCCAGACCAGATAAGATCCGGATTCTACTCTAGACTATTTTTGGTGCCAAAGAAAAACGGGGATGGGAGACCAATTTTGGATCTCAGTGTATTGAACAAGTTTATGAGAGTACAAAAATTCCGGATGGTCACAATACAGTCTATCCTCCTACTTTTGGAAAAAGACGATTGGATGTGCTCTATAGATCTTCAAGATGCGTACTACCACATAAAGGTGCAGGCCATCAAGAAGATTTTTGCGCTTCCGTGCGGGAGCCAGTCACTACCAGTTCAGAGTACTGCCCTTCGGACTTTCTATAGCCCCAGATTGTTCACAATGTGCATGGCGGTTGTCACAGCTCACTTGCGACTTCAAGGATTCCAGGTGTTTCTATGCCTAGATGACTGGCTCATTTCCGCCCCCACCAGACATCTACTGTAAAAAGACCTGGCATACTCTCTCCTCGCTGCTCAAAGGCTAGGCATAACCATAAACTGGCAGAAATCCAATCTTACCCCATCTCAGTCAACAGAATTCATAGGGGTTATCTTAGACACAAGAAACTGCAGAGCTGCTATTCCAGAGCACAGAATACTAAGGATAAAGCAACAACTAATTCCAGTCCTATCAAAGGAAGTATCCACGGCTCACTCTGTTCTACAACTGTTAGGTTCCATGGCAGCCTCCATCACTATTGTTCCCCTGGCCAGGTTTCACATGAGGCTTCTACAATGGCTACTGCTCACCCAATGGTATCCTTTTCAGCATCCTCCTTCAGCCATGATTCAAGTAACCCACAGGTGCAAACAGGATTTAAATTGGTGGATGACACACAATCTGTCACAATGGTCTCTCCCCTTCTCCCCCCAGCAACCCAAGGCCACAGTGACCACGGATGCCTCTCTGATGGGGCGGGGGGCTGTGTCAGGGACAGACAGTCCAAGGCACTTGGTCTCAACTGGAGGCCCATCTGCATATAAATGTTCTAGAGCTGATGGCGGTGCTTCTGGCATTGCAAGCATTCCATCCCCTGTTGCCGTCTGGGGCAATTGCGATTCAATCAGACAACATGGCGGTGGTCTGATACATTAACAAGCAAGGTGGAACCAAATCTTACCCCCTTTGTCGAGAGGCCATGAGGATATGGCAATGGGTGATGGCTACCAACCGTTTTCTTCTAGCAACGCATATTCCCGGGAGTTTCAACGTGATAGCAGACAGACTCCGCAGGTGTATTCTTCAACCTCACGAGTGGTCCCTGAATCCCTTGATAGCGGCGGAGATCTTCCACTGCTGGGGCCGTCCTTGCTGCGACCTCTTTGCATCCCCGATCAACTACAAATGCAGCAACTACTTTGCCCTGATTCCCCCTCCGGGACACTTACCCAGGGACGGTCTAGTCCACGATTGGCCCTCGGGTCTTCTTTACGCATTTCCACCCTTTCCCCTCATTCCCCAGTTTCTGAAGAAAGCCCGGCGGTTGAAGAGCAAGGTGATCCTCATAGCACCATATTGACCTCGACAGATTTGGTTTCCCCTTCTCTTTGCAGTCACCTACTAGATCGACCATGGATTCTCCATCCAACCCCGGAGTTGATCTCACACCCACAGAACTTGATTCATCCCAACCTGAACAGCCTGAAGCTAACGGCTTGGCTACTCCAATTCTCCTGATTGCCAGGCAGAATGATCTTTCTTTACCAGTACATGATATTCTCATTGCTTCTCATAAGTCTTCCACTAGAATTACTTATCTGAGCAAGTGGAAAAGATTTACCTGTTGGCTGAAAGATAAACAAGTAAACCCCTTTTCAGCACCAGTGTCGTTAATACTAGACTATCTTGCCGACCTGTTTCAGTCGGGTCTATCGGCCTCTACCATTAGAGTTCATTTGACTGTAGTTTCTAATTTTCATGAGGGTGTCCAAGATTCCTCTCTTATGTCCCATAAATTGTGCAAGACCTTTATAAAAGATGTGAATCATCTGAAGCCACCTTTTAGAGAACCTATTCAACCATGGGATTTATCATTAGTTCTACAAGCTCTGACAATGGCACCTTTCGAACCAGCCTCTTCTTGTGACCTCAAGTATTTGTTATGGAAAACCTTGTATTTGGTCGCTATTACTTCTGTCAGACATATTTCTGAACTTCAAGCTTTATGTATCAAGAGTCCATACTTGATTTTTCATAGAGAGAGTGTCTCTGAGAACTAATCCGTCATTTCTGCCTAAAGTGATCTCTGAAATGTCCATTAATCAAGCCATTGAATTGCCAGTTTTCTTTCCCAATCATTCAAACAGAGGAGAGTATTGCCTACATACCCTAGATATACACAGGCAAATACGTTTTTACTTAAACAGGACTAAACCCTTTCGTAAATCTGACCAGTTATTTTTGGCCTTTTCTGGACCTAGATTAGGATCTGCTGTTGCTAAGGTCACATTAGCTAGATGGTTGAAGGACTGTGTGACCTTTATTTACACACAAAGTAATATCTTGTTGCCTGCTACCATGAAAGCTCATTCAACAAGGTCGGTGGCAACTTCTGCTGCCTTCCATGCCAGAGCTTCTTTACATGACATCTGTGGAGCTGCAACTTGGGCTACGCCTCATACCTTCATCAATCATTACAAATTGGATTTGACCTCCAGGGGAAGAGCATCTTTCGGTTCTATGGTGCTCAGGAATGTCTTTCCATGAGAGCCTCCCAGGAATAGAGGTAGCTGGGGACTCTGTCCCATGCGTAAGGAATGAATGAGGAATAACAATATCAGGTAAAGAAGTTATGTCTTACCATAATGTTCCATCTGTATTGTTGATTCTCGTTCAGTCATTACGACCCTCCCTCCTTCCCCCTCCTGTGGTTTCTAGTGGATCTTACCATCCGGTTCTCTTAGGTTATTTCACCAGAGGTAGCCTTTACCTTCTTTAACTTGCAAACTCAATCTGAGGTAACAGGGAGAGGGGGATTGTGGGTAAGAGTTTAGCTTGAGAGTTTGAAGCTGACGCGAGCTTGGAAAATGGCCGGCTCGGTTCTGAGCTCGGAACTGATACCCATGCATAATGACTGAACGAGGATCAACAATACAGATGGAACGTTATGGTAAGACATAACTTCTTTTTTTTTCACACAGACCAGAAGTAGAGGCCATCAGAAGTAGAACCTCTAGGATGGGTACATAAAACTATACATCATTCTGTTTCTTGGACGTTAAGGTGTCAAGAGGTCAGAAAGGAGGGACTAACTCACATAATGTGGAAGAAATTAATGGCTGCAGTCCCTCTTTCTTCTTAGTTACAGTGTAAAACAAAGAAATAATGCATTGTATAGCGAGAAACAGCTATGTTAAAGGCTGAACTACATCAGCTGAAGAGACAACAGAGGAATTCCAAATCCTCTCTGCTCTTGAATACATACTGTAGTTAAATTTATTTAGTCAAATCATAATTTCAGAATAGTCATGCATCTAGCTCCAGTCATACTTGGACTTCTGTGGCAGCCAGTTAACTAGTATGCAGATTTTGAAAGAGCTTTGCTGAAAGACTGCTGTAGTGTTTAAATGTCTGGAAAAGTTACCAAAGTTTGTGATATTACATCTTGCAAATTCTGGAACTGGCAAATCCAAAATGTAGATCCATTCTCAGTGAGGGAACGTGGAGTGCACCAGGCAGGGGCATTTAACCAGGACACACTGCAACTAAATTGGGCTTGAGCCTACAAGATGAGAGGCATCAGAGTGCAAGAAAGTATCCTCAGTTTTGCTCATCTCCCGAAGAGAGACTGAATAGAGAATGCAGTATTATACCATGATCCCCCCAAAACGTGCACGTTGATTGGCCAGCATGCCCGTTGTAAATCAAGTTATACTAATGGAAAAAGGTCCGGTCGCCCGGACTTTTTCCCATTAGTATAACTCGTTTTTTTAAAACACTGTCTCGCTATGTTAAATGGGTTTAACATAGCGAGACAGCTTTAAAATAAGCAAGGGAGATCTCCGTTGCTTATTTTAAAGCTGTCTCGCTATGTTAAACCCATTTAACATAGCGAGACAGTGTTTAAAAGCAACGGAGAAAGCAAGATCTCCGTTGCTTTTTTAGTGTTTCGCTATGTTAAATGATTTCAACATAGTGAGTCAATTTTAAAATAAGCAACGGAGATGTCCGCGGCTTATTTTAATACTGTCTCGCTATGTTAAACTCATTTAACATAGCGAAACATAAAAAAGCAACGGAGATCTTGCTTTCTCCGTTGCTTTGCTCAACTCTGATGTACTGCAGGCGCGCAGTACATCAGAACTGCCGGATGCCAGACATCTGCGGAAGGGCAGTAAACAGGCATTATACTATGCCATTATTTAAGAAAAGTAATAGTTTCTTTTCTTAAATAATGTCATGAATAGCAATTACGCCTGGGTGTGGGTAATGCTAAATTTACCCACGGTTGGCTTTGTTTGGTCCCTCGGGACCAAACCATGCCAACCGTGGGTAAATGTAGCATTACCCACACCCAGGCGTGGGTTATTGCTATATTATCTCACAGTGCATATCAAGGGCCAAAGGACTCTTAAACAAGGGAAACCTATTCATAAAAGACTTATGGATTCTTAACTGTTGTTTAAACTGACCACGGACTACTTTAAATGTTGCATGCCTTACCACACTGCTGTGAACTGATATAAGTAATTTGATGTTTTTTATGACTGTAATGCTGTACAGCAAGTTCATTTTTTGTTGACTGATGCCTACATAGAATTTAGTAGCACCTAAGAAATGAATTAATTTTGTTTTTATACAAAATTCAACCTGATGCATATTAGCTGCTTTATTTGTAGCTTAGTTGTATCCTAGCAGCAGGTTTTGAAAAGATAAGTCTTGAGCCAGAGTTATCCCCACCCACTAACAGATAAATGTATTGTTTATAATATATAGTATTATATTCTGGCCTAATTATTCTGACACTCCTTGCCAGAAATGTAAATGTGCAAGGTGTTTAGCCAGGAGAAGAAAGCTCACACCAGTATTAATGAAAGGAAAGCTGAAATATTGTCCCGTAAATCTGTGCCACCTTTGGACTCCAGGTACCCTCTTTATCTCAATAGGCAGTATCACAGTAATGTGGTACATAAACAAGAGGGGAGAAACAAAGTCTTACAATCTATGCTGACTTGCCATGATTTCTTGGGAGATTGCAGTTCAATACATTCTTTTTTTTTCAAGCAGTTTACATTCCTTCAGGATGAACACCATTACGGATTCCTTGAGCAGATCCAAGGGATCACAAATTAATGGTAAACAGGGAGGACTTCTGTAGATTAGCCATCATTGGGATGTTTCCCAAAAATATATTTTTACTTCCAGTCTGAACAGTTAGCTCAGACTGTTCTTTCCATGCTCTCAGGTCTGGAAAATTGACATTCTTTCCCTTGGAAAGGGAAATTATCTATATGCCTTTCCTATGATTTCTCAAGGCCCTCTTCAAAATCAGGAACAACCCCAGGATTCTCTTGGTGGCCACCTTCTGGCCCTGACAACACAAATTCTCTCTTTTTCACCTAGTGGCCAATGGCAGTCACCTCAAGTTGCCACACAGGAAGGACTTGCTCACAGAGTAAAAGGGATCTCTCATTCACTCACGTTTACAGACACTGACTCTATCTCTGAGTGATGAGATTTTAACACTATTTAGGCATCTCTTTTCAAGGGGTATCCTACAGGTATTACAGTAGGCTAGAAAACCTACTGCAAGGAAATGTTATGTTTCTAAATAGAAAAGATTTTCTGTTTGGTGCCAGGAGCGAAAATAAGATGCATACTAAATGGGTATTATAGACATTCTGTCATATCTTTGTGAGTTGCACAATTCGATCCTGGCATTTTCTTCTGTTAAGCCGTATTTATCTGCAGTATCCTCCTTTTTACCTTTAAATGCACCACTTTACACATTTTGAGGTAAAGTAATTTTTTAAAAATGCATCTTTATAAGACCACCAAGAAAATCCATTCCCACACCTTGGGACCTGACCTATGTCTTGGAGAAGTATATTTCTGGGAAACATCCAAATGATTGCTAATCTATATGAAGTCCTCCCTGTTTACCATTAACTTGTGAGGGTCTGCCTTGGATCTGCTCAATGAATCCATAATGGTGTTCATCCCAAAGGAATGTAAACTCCTCCTTTAAGCCTGCTTCTTTCTCCTCTTTGAAATTCTATGTCAGAGTTGCAAGCTCTTTTGTCATCTCCAGTTTTCATAGAACAGAACATCTCTCTGGGATAGCACCACTTTCATGCTTAAAGTGGTTAATGAAAGATGTTAAGTTGTCAAACTCGCCTTCATTCTTGCTGGATGGGTTCGGAGCCGAGGATCGGCACTTGATAAGCTCGAGAGCTAATTTTACCAGCTCGAGGCAACCCTATATCCCATGATGCAAGGCGTGCCTACCCCAGATCTCGTTTGCCGCTTCGCAAAGAGGTCTCCTTTTACCAGCTCAGGTAAAATTTAGTAGTTTTGTACTATGTCAGTCAGGAAAATTTCCATTTTCCTTATTTCCTTTTCTTAGAGTTAACTAAGTACCTACCTAACTTGCCCTATATTACCTTTCTGTTTGTATTAGGGATAGTTTTTCCTACCTTCAGGCCTTAAGCCTCCCTTCTATTTTTTTCTGTCAGGAAGTCTGTGTGTCTTAGTCAGTTTTCCCCACCTTTATTAGTTAACTGTGTGACTGGTGTGTGTGTTTTTTGTGTTGGCATACCATGTCAAAAGAAGTTAAGGTCTCAGGCTTCAAGAAGTGTGACTTGTGCTGTCAGAAAATGTCTCTGACAGACGGTCACACTTCTTGTGTGTACTGCCTGGGGCCTTTACACCTGCAGGACTCCTGTGCTATTTGTCACTCCGTCAGCCAGAGAGTCCTGCAGGAACGTAGAAATAAATTAATTCTACGTGGCTTGTTGAAGCCAGAGGGTTCCCCGACCAAGACTGGGTCGGCAAAGCACTCTAAGCCACCTAAAGCCCAGGCTGTGGCTCCTAAGCCTTCGGCGGTGGCTCCGACTCCTTCGGAGTCGAGATCGGCTCTGGCTGGAGCCGATCTTTCTATCTCTGAGGTGGTGGTATCGGTGCCGCCTGGCTCCGATACACTTGCACCTATGTCGATGTCGGCTCCGGCCGGAGCCGATGTATCCTTGACCAGGACTGGTGCCGATAAGCTGTCGGCTCCATCTGGAACCAAAGGGTCTTCGGCTCCGATGGCTCTTTCCAAGAAGAGATCTCGGTCCCCTTCCCTGGAGTCGATTCGCTCGGCTCTGGGATCTCCTCTACTTTTGGAGCGGAGCCATCGGAGCTGATCTTCAAGGTCTTCCAGGCTGTCAGACCATGACTTGGAGGGGGTGGTAAGTAGACTGCTGAAGTCACAGGCACTGGCCCAGATGCTCCATAGCCCGTCTCAGCAGACGAACGCTATCCCTCATCCTCCTGAAATTCCTCCTCCGACTCTCCTTCAGAGTTCGGAGCCGGAGCTTCTCGGAACGTTGACCGTGGGTGCACCGGAGCCGATACTTCCCCTTTCGGCTCCGTCGTCTTCGACTCCGATTTCCTCCATGAGACCTTCCTTGGAGGGATCCGGTCGTCGAGTCTCCTTTGTCGGCTCCGAGGGGGCGAGTGGCATCGGACCCTTGTCCGACCCCGCTCTCCCTCTTGGAGCTTCGGCATTGGTGAGCTCGGCACTGACATCGGCCTCGGAGCCTTCTCTTTCGGTGGGACCTGGGATTCCTGTCTCTTCGGAGCGGGAGTCTTCTGGCCTCCCTGGGAGGGGATCCTTTGAGGTGATGAGGAGTGTTCTAGCCCCGGAGCTGAGTCAACGTTCAATTCCATTAGCTCCTCCCTCTTCGGTGCCTGTTGATGTCTCTTCCCATTCTCTTGCTCCCGGACCCAGAGATCCATCGCCCCAGGTTTCTCCATTGGGAAGAACTTCCTCTTCCGAGGTTTCTCCTGATCCTTCCGGAGAACCCCCGCGTAAGAGGACGTGCAAGAGGAAGCACACAGACTCCCCCGAGTCTACGACATCAGATACCGACTTAGATGAGTCGGAGGGTTCCCCACGGTCCCCCTCTGAGGATGTCTCCTTTTCAGACATCCTGGAACTCCTTAAGCAGCGGGGGAACTGGCCTTCCATTAACCCCTCCGAGGATGAGTCGGTATACCTGGAGGCTTTTGGATCTCGATCCACCACCTCCTGGGTGTCTCCGCCTTTCGACCTGCTCATGCAAGTGGTGGCTCGAAAGGCGTGGGCGGCCCCAGATTCTGTGGAACCAGTCCCCAGGAGGCCTTCTAAATTCATCTTGGCGCCCGCAGACAAACAGTTTCTCACCAAGGGTGTCCCTGTTGATGCCATGGTGGTGGCGGCGGCTGCCACAAAGAATGAACTGGCCGATCATTCTGTACCTGTCCATCCTCCTAACAAGGACTCTAGGACCATGGATAGGTACGGTAAGCGGATGTTTTCTTCAGCGACCTTCGCTATGCGCTCGCTGAACTATCTCTGTCACTTTACCCGGCTTCAGAGAGACATTCTCAAGGAACTAGGTGAGGTAGTTCAGGATCAGTCAGCTGCTGGGGCTCAAGAAAAGATTGCCTCACAGCTCGGAATCCTAAATTCTATAACTAACTCCTCCATGCGGCTCATTTTTTATGCAGCCGATGGGGCGAGTAGAGCCGCAGGCACAGGAGTGGCACTTAAGCGTCAGTCCTGGATGCGGCTTGTAATTTCGTGGACCCCTTTAAGGCGTCCTTCACTAATACTCCCTTCGATGGTTCGGCTTTGTTCAGGCCTCAGGTGAAGGACACATTGACCAGGTGTGAGCAAGACGGCAAGACTCTTTCTGCCGTAGGAGTCCATTTCTCCACCCCTTCAAGACCCTATCCCAAAGGTCAGAAGGGAGGGAAAATGTGGTTCCGTAAATCTCAGGGAGTCACGCCGGACGCACGTGGTCAGTTTACCCCCAGAGGCAGAGGGGGTAATAACAATAGACGCCGCCCTAGGGGCAGAGAGGGTCCGCAGAATCATGGCAGCACAGAGCCTCTCTCTGATAAACCCTTCCAGCATCCCTGAGGTGTTGCCCGGCTGTCCACCCTTGGAGGCAGTCTGGGGAAGATTGTCGCTGTACCCAACAGCCTGGCGTTCCCTTTCTCAAGACAAATGGGTACAGTCGATCATATCCGAGGGTTACAATATCCCTTTCGTGAGATATCCTGCTCCTCATCAGTCCCTCCCGGACGTTTCTCCCGGTCTAAGGGAGTTGGCAAAGCTGGAGGTATCAAAGCTCCTAGCAAAAAGAGCCATCCAACTAGTACCAGCAGACCAGGTAGGATCCGGAATCTACTCAAGATTCTTTTTGGTTCCCAAAAAGACGGGAGATTGGAGACCAATTTTAGACTTCAGCAAACTAAACAAGTTTGTCAAGAAGGCAAGGTTCCGGATGGTCACGCTTCAGTCCATTCTACCCTTTTTGGGCAAGGACAACTGGATGTGCTCAATAGACCTTCAGGATGCGTACTATCACATAAAAATTCACAGGCGCTCCAGAAGGTTTCTCCGCTTTCGGCTGGGGACCAGTCATTTTCAATTCAGAGCCCTGCCCTTTGGTCTCACTACAGCCCCCAGAGTGTTTACCAAATGCATGGCAGTGGTCATGGCTCACCTGAGACGTCAAGGATTCCAGGTGTTTCCGTATCTAGACAACTGGCTCCTCTCTGCCACCACCAGGCATCAACTTCTCAAGGCCAGGGACTACACTCTTCACATCTGCAACCAGTTAGGGATCTCTATAAACTTCGAAAAATCTTCATTGTCTCCTTGCCAATCTATTACCTTTATAGGCGCAGAATTAGACACTTTCGGGATGTCAGCAATACTCACAAACCAAAGAATTCTGGACATCCAAAAGTATGTTCGGATAATACTACTCAGCAGAAAGATCAGGGCCAGATTTGTCCTGAAGGTGCTAGGTCTTATGGCTGCGGCCATCATACTGCTTCCTTTAGCTCGCTTCCACATGCGTCTTCTGCATTGGATGTTGTTCACCCAGTGGTCATTCCAGCAGCTTTCCATGCGCCACGAGATCTTCGTGACGCAATCTTGCAAGAGTCACCTAACCTGGTGGATGTCTTCTCCACAACTCCGACTGTTTGTTCCCCCAGTTCCGGTTGCCACAGTCACTTCGGATGCCTCTCTGATCGGGTGGGGGGGGCATTATCAGGGCAGGATGGTCCATGGGACTTGGCAACCCATAGAATACCATCTGCACATAAATGTCCTAGAGATGAGAGCGGTGCTTTTAACGTTGCAAGCCCTCAGCGACTTTCTTCCTTTAGGGACTATTGCAGTTCAGACGGACAACATGTCCGTAGTCTGGTATATCAACAAACAGGGCGGGACCAAGTCCTATCCACTGTGTCGAGAAGCTCTCAGACTTTGGCAATGGGCAATCTCCTCTCATCGGTTTCTGATAGCAACGCATATCCCCGGGAAATCCAACCTCTTAGCGGACAGACTGAACAGAGCTATTCTCATGCCACACGAGTGGTCTCTCAAACAATCAGTAGTGGACGGGATTTTTCAGAAGTGGGGCGTCCCTTGCTGCGACCTTTTTGCTACACCCCAAAACAGCAAATGCCCAGACTTCTTCTCCCTCTTTCCAGTACCAGGCCATCCCCCCAGAGACGCTCTAACCCAGGATTGGCCCCGGGGACTTCTTTATGCCTTTCCTCCATTCCCGCTGATACCTCAAGTGATTCAGAAAGCTACCGTCTTGAGAGCCAAATTGATTCTCATTGCTCCTTACTGGCCTCGACAAATTTGGTTTCCGTCCCTACATCGTCATCTCTTGGTTCAGCCTTGGCATCTGGATCCAATTCCAGATCTTCTGACCCACCATTCGGGTCATCTGCACCAGGCCATTCATTCTCTCAACCTCACTGCTTGGTTGCTCCACTTCCTTCCTTAGCCAGGCTTCCTATGATTTCTAATCCCGTGCGAGATATCATAGTAGCTTTTCTAAAGTCCTCTACCAGAAGGATTTATGCTAGTAAATGGCAGCGTTTTTCCTTCTGGGCAAAGTCTAGGGACATAGATCCCTTTACTTCTCCAGTGCAGTCAGTCTTGGACTTCCTAGCTGAGATTTTTCAATCAGGTTCTTCTTCCTCGACAGTTAAGGTTCAGCTGGCAGCGATCTCAAATTTTCATGTTGGCTTAGCGGATCAAAACATAATGTCTCACAAGCTTTGCAAAGCCTTTCTTAGAGGGATCTTTCTGCTGAAACCCCCAGTCAAAGATCCCCCTCCGGAATGGGACCTGAATTTAATGCTGGCATCCTTGATTCTGCCCCCTTTGAACTGGCTGCGACATGCTCATTAAAATTTCTTTCCTGGAAGACGATTTTTCTGGTTGCTGTTACTTCAGCCAGGAGGGTGTCTGAACTTCACGCTCTCTGTGTCCGTCCCCCATACTTGGTTTTCCACAAAGACAGAGTGTCTTTAAGAACTAATCCATCTTTTTTGCCCAAGGTTGCTTCCCAGACGAATATTAACCAATCTATTGAATTGCCATTTTTTTTCCCTAATTATTCTGACAGAGCGGAACAGAAACTTTATTGTTTAGATGTCCATCGCCAACTCAGATATTACTTGGACCGAACTAAACAATTCAGAAAATCTGATCAACTGTTTCTTTCTTATGCAGAAAACAGGAAGGGTCTTCCGGTCTCCAAGGTGACCTTATCCAGATGGCTGTCTTCTATCATTTCTCATGTTTATCTCCTTAGGGGCAAACAACTGCCCTCGAAACCAAACGCACATTCTACCAGGCGCCTAGCCACTTCCACAGCATTTCAGGATAGGCTGCCTATTGACACCATTTGTGCGGCAGCCACTTGGGCCACTCCTCACACCTTTGTCTCTCATTACAAACTGGACTTGGCCTCCAGGGACAGAGCAAGGTTTGGTTCCACAGTTCTCAAGAGTCTGTTCCATTGAGCCACCCAGGATAGAGGTGCTAGGGACACGGTCCCATCCAGCAAGAATGAAGGCGAGTTTGACAACTTAACATTAAGAAGTTATGTACCTACCATAACGTTCCATGTTAGTTGTCTTCTCTCGCCTTCTTTCTTGCGTCCCTCCCTCCTTCCCCCAAGCCTGGACAGACCTTGAAGTTGTACTCTTCTTTGGGTACAGTTCATTCTTTCTATGGACCCCCAGTAGGAAGTGTCACTAGTCTCTAGTGGTTATTTGCTTTGTTTTCTTTCCACATTTAGTTCCTCCTCTTCCTTTCTGGGAAGAAGGTTACTGGCAGTGTTTTTTCATAGCTACCAAACGAGATCTGGGGTAGTCACGCCTTGCATCATGGGATATAGGGTTGCCTCGAGCTGGTAAAATTAGCTCTCGAGCTTAGCAAGTGCCGAGTCGGAGCCGAGGATCGGCTCCGAACCCATCCAGCAAGAAAGAAGGCGAGAGAAGACAACTAACATGGAACATTATGGTAGCTACATAACTTCTTATTCTCTTAACCAGCCAGTAAACTTGTCTTCTTTTCCCCAATCTTCAAAACAAAGGGTAAATAATTTTGCATTCTCTGGATGTCCCTAAACCTCAGATTCTACCTTGACAAGACAAAATCCATCAGAAAAATTGAGCTGTTTCCTTTCAGGGTAAAATGCTGGGTGTTCCAGTTTCCAAACAAGCCATTTCTAATTGGATTTCCATGGCTGTTTCTTCTTGTTATTCCTTATATGGACAGTCTCTCTTAGTTCAGATTAAATCACATTCTGCCAGAGCAGTTGTATCCTTTTCAATGTTTTTCAACTGTCTGGACTCTGGATGTATTTTAGAAGCACCTGCTGAGTCATCCATCCACACTTTTACTAAACACTGCAATATTGATAATTTTTCAAGATCTAGAGCTGGTTTCACCAGATCTATCCTTCAAGGAATGTAGGATTCTGTTTCCTCTACCTTCCCCCCTTCCATTCTGTTTAATCAGCTGTGGGAATCTTCCCATAGGTAATGAATACTGCAACAGTGATTAATGAAGGGCATAGTACAGTTACATAAGCACTTAACATAACAGTCGACATCCAATTGAGTCACTGATGCAGTATAAATTCCCACACTACTACCCCCATTTTTATATAATTGTTTACTTTTTCTGACTAACATGTGGTACACTTTCACATTTTTCCATTTTTTTGTCATTTTCTTCATTTGGCATCTACCCCTTAGGCTTAGGCAGAAAGTCCGGAGGGGTTTTGCATCCTTACATCCATTGCGTACTGATTTACATTCTCTTGCCTTGGGTATATGTTGGACATACAGTGTGTGAGGAACATGCCCAAGCTTTGGTATAGTGGCCTGATGTATGGTATCTGCAGAAGGATACTTTTCATAGGTAGTGAGTACTGCAAGAGTGATTCTATTAGACGATGTCTGATCTGATGTCTCTTCCATCTGTTCCTCAACGGATGCGTCTTTGGATCCATTTTTGGTCACGCAAGACTTGGATCCTAAGCTCAGGTTCCTCCACTTACCCATAACCCCCTGCAAAGCCCAACATTAACATTACCACAGATTTTATTTGCCTCTACTTTGATGCAGATCTCCTTGCACAGGCATGGATTAAAGTTGTAAGAGACTTCATAGTTGCTTCCTCCTCTATACAATAATTACTTATCTTTGTGTAGTTTGATATTTATACTATCAGTATACCCTACCTTTTCTGTCATAGTTATTTTATGTCTGTGTTTTCATAGAGATTTATATGCTCTATTTCCTTGTGCCTTAGCGCCATCTTTCCTAACTAAAATAACAAAAAAAACTTTTATTTTCTACTCTGTTTTTAATAACTTAGGGTTACTGTTTTTTTCTCTTTTTTTTCAGTGTGACTCTTAATTTTGGCTGAGAAACCTTAGGATTTTAAAAAAGATGTGGCCTGTGGCCATAAGATATCCAACTCGTACTGCCTTGAGCCCACACACTTGGATGAACAGTATGCTATATGTGCTACATGCACAGTGTTTGGTACCCAAGTGCAGGTCGAGAGGAAGAATAAGTTTGTTTTTAAGGGACTTCTCTTTGCTGCTGTGGGATAATCTTTTAACTCTCCGCGTGCTGATTCTGGAGCTTCCCCTTCTTTGGACCACCCCACTGGGGAGGCACCTTAGACACATACATATAAGAAAAAGAGGCATGTAGCCCCCCACCCCCAAGAGCCTATCACAGAGGACATTGATCTCTGTGACTTGGGAGGTGTCCCCCAGATCCCACTTGAGGAAGTCTGATTTGGGGAAATTCTCAAACTCCTGAAACAGAAAGGCAGGTGATCCATTGACACCCTTTCCCAATAGGAGTCAGTGTTCCTTGAGGCCTTTGGCTCTGGCTCAGCAAAATCTTGGGTATTTCCCCCTGCAGATGAGATGGTGGTTCTCATTTCTGAATGGGCTGGAATGGAGCTGGATGTCGCTGAACCAGTTCTCCATAAACCAGTCAAGTACTTCGTCACCCTGAAAGATCACCAGTATTGGAGCAAGAGGTCAGCTGTAGATTCCATTGTAGTGACAGCAGTCACCAAAAAAGAGCTTACACAGGAAAGCTGTTCTGTCTGTCCTCTTAAGGAGTCAAGAGCACTGGACAGATTCAGGAAGTAGATTTACACTTCAACTACCTTTGCTCTGAGGGGGCCAAATTACTTGACATATATCTCAAGATTTGAGGGATTTGACCAAAGAAATCTCCAAGTCCCTCTCTGGGTCTTTATCTGCAGAAAATCAGAAAACAAGAAAACCTTAGATTCATATCTGTCCATCCAACAGTCACTGTCCATTGTCGGTGTGCCTGGTCTCCAATGCTATTGAAGGTGCTTTGAGAGCTGTAGGTATGAGGGTTACTGTAAGGAGACATACTTGCATGCACTTGTTTGACTTTGCAGAGCACTTCAAGACGTCCTTTATTAATGCCTTGTTTGATGGCTTAACACTTTTTGTACCCAGAGTTAAAAAAAATAGTGAGTAGAAGTGAACAAGATGGAAAGACCCTTTCTGCTATTTGAATACAGTTTTCTAACTTCCAGAGGTCTTTCTAGGAGCCAGAAAGTGGATAAGAAGCTGTGGTTCTAAAAATCTCAAGGGTTCTGTCCCAACACTGCTGGTGGCACATCTCCAACAGGCAAAGGTGGGCTGCAAAACCAAGCCTTCAGAGGTCTGTTCACCAATATCCCTTATCAGTGCTCCTGAAGGATTGTCTGACTACAGTTCTCTGGAGGCAGTTAGGGGTCACCTGTCCCTGCACCCTAAAGCTTGGATGTCCATCATAAATAGCAAATGGGTGCATGGGATAATAACCAGAGCCTGTTACTTTGGGATAAGGCACAAAAAAGGAATGCAAAAATAATTTGCCAAATGTTCCATCCTTTCAAAGACCAGCAACACTCAAAGAAATACAAAAGCTGCTAAAGAAGCAAGTCATTCAGGAGGACTCACCAGACCAGCTAGGGTCTGGAAATTACTCATAATCTTTTTAGTGTCAGAAAAGACCAGGGAGCTCAGACCAGTTTTGGACCTCAGCCAGTATGTCAAGCAATCTAAGTTCTGGATGGTCATAGTTCACTCCATTCTCCCAGTGCTGCGTGTGTATGATTGAATGTGCTCCATAGACCTACAAGATGTGTACTACTATATCAAGATGGACAGGTGATCCAGAAGGTTTCTGTGCTTCCGGCTGGGAGCCAGTTACTGCCAGTTTATATCCCTGTCCTTCATCCTCACCAGTGCCCCCTGGGGTGTTCACCAAATGTGTGGCAGTGGTAGCAGCATATCTTAGGCTGCAGAGATTCTGGGTGTTCATGTATCTGGATGACTGGCTCATTTCTACCCCCTACCAGGAATTCACTTATCCAAGCAAAAGACACTCTGCTGGAAATTTGTTTGATGTTGGGCATCACAGTAAACCTGGGTAAGTCCAAATTCCATACTGTACAATTGACAGAGTTCATAGGAGCACACTTGGACACAATTCATCAGACAGCAAAACTTCCACAGAGCAGGTTATCCGCTCTTCACAATCATGCTCAAGTTGTTCTTCCATCTCAGAAACCAATGCTGAGAATAGTTCTTCGTTTGCTGAGTTCTTTGGCTGCATTCACCACTTTGGTCCCTTTCATCAAATAGCACATGAGAGTAACTCCAGTGGGGCCTAGCAGTGCAGGAGTTCATCAGGTGCCAAGCAGTGTCTTTCCAGTTATATCTGACAACCATTTCCAGGACTCACATTCATTGGTGACTTGAATCCCCTATGGTAATGCAAGGTCACCTTTTTGTCTTTCCTCAACCAAACTTCTCTGTGATTATGCACGCTTCCCAGTTGGGGTAGAGGGGGCACTACAGGGGAAATATAGTTCAAGGTACTTGGTTCCCCTACATAGCCAATCTTCATGCCAACATTCTTGAGTTGAGGACAGTTCTCATAGTGCTGCAGGCCTTCCAGGACTCTTTCCCTCAAGGACTGATACCTATCCAAACCACCTTATATGTAGTCTGGTACATCAACAAACAAGGGGCAACTCCATTCTTGCCTATTATGCCAAAAAGTCATGAGGATTTGGCAATGGGCAATATCTTCCAATTGCTTTCTTCTAGCATTGCACATTCCAGGGAAGTTCATTGTTCTAGTGGACAGCTTAAGCTGATCTGTCCTCCCTCCTAATGGGTGGAACAGATTTTCCTCTACTGGGGCCAACCATGCTGCAATCTCTTTTGCTTCTTCCCACAACACCAAATGCAGCAGGTTGTTTGCACTGATCCCTCCAGAGGGAGAGTCACCCAGGGATGCTCTGATCCACACTTGGCCACCCAGTCTCCTTTATGTCTTCCCTCCAACTCCTTTCATTCCGAAATGTCTTCAGAAAGCATTACAGAGGGAAGGTCATGTTGATTCTCATTGCCCCCTTTTGGCATCGACAAATATCGTTCCCATACCTGTGGCCTCATCTGAAAAACCCTCCATGAGTGCTGCTTCCCAACCCAGATTTCATTTCTTACCTATCTGGCATACCTCTCATGGTCATGGTAGCCCTCAGATTAACTGTTTGGTTTCTCTACTTCCAATGATGACTAGTCAATTCAGGCTTTCTTCTGAAGTGATCTGCATTCTCACTTCATCCCAGAGATAGTCTACAAAGAAGATTTACAAAAGCAAATGAAAAATGTTTTCTCTTTGGGCTATTCAAAGGAATTTATACCTTTTCTTGGTTGTCTTAGACTTTCTAGCATGTTTTTTTTCCAGAATGGTGTCAATTACTCTACTATTAAAGTCCAGTTGTCAGTTATTTCTAGTTTCCACATTGGAGAGAATGAGTCTGCACTTGCTTTCTCAGGTTATCGAAAGTCTTTTTGAATGGCACCTTTCTTCTCAGGCCTCCTCTTAGAGATCCTACCCCTCATTGGGATATTACTATTTTACTTCAAATGCTGAGTAAACCACAGTATGAACCTGCAGCCGAGGTGGATCCACATTTCCGAATTTATTTATTTTATTTTATTTTACATTTGTTAACTGGGAAAGTCCGACTGGACACAGGTCCATTTTCAACAGAGGCCCGGGGAGATAAGCTCCAAACAACACATACATAGAATAACAGGAAATTACACGGAACATTCGTTTCATGTTATGAGAGCTTTCACTGCTTACACACAAGGAGATGATACATACAGTATGGAATACATTAAATTAACAGCTCGTACAAAAGTCAAACATTGAGGTACAGTATATCAAAAGACATCTGCTCAAAAGATCTAAAAAGAGGCAGTATTTCGTATTCATGAAACAGGCTGAGAGTAGTTGGGGTACAGCGAAGTTATCTTTTTAAAGGTTAGCCTAGTGAATGGCACGAGCATAGCCAATTATTCTGAAAATGGTTTTTCAGGAGTTTTTTAAACTGAGTAGTGGAGGTGATAGAGGTTGTATGTCTTAGTAGGGTGTTCCATTTTTTGCCAATGGTGCTGGCAAAAATGGATTTGCCAGCATCATTTCTATGCTTGATGACTTTTATGAGGTTTTAGTTGTTGGATCTAAGAGTTCTAGTGGGGATGTGTGATTGTATGAGTTCCTGTAGTGCAGGAGTTAGATTGGGAAAGTAGTAGAGTTTGTGAGCAGTAGATGGTGCTTTGAGTAGTAGCATGAGGTAGCTCCAACCAGTTGACTTGCTTAAGTGACAGACAGTGATGGGACCTATAAGGGGATTCGGTAGCAAATTTAGCGATTTTACTGTAACAAGATTCCATTTTATTTAGGTCGGTTTGCCGGAGATTAGTTAAGATGGGAGAGGCATATAAGAGGATGGATAGGAGATGGGTCCTTGCAGTAGTTGCTTTGGTGTTATTAGTCATAAAGTTTTTATTCCTATAAAGGAGTCCAAGTTTTTTGTTAACCTTCTTGATGGTTTGAGCAATGTGGATGTCAAATTTAAGACTGTTGTCAGTTTCAACACCTAACAGTTTTGTGTGTGTGGTAGGGCTGATTTGAGTGTTGTCTTTGGATTTGATGGAGAAGCTATCACTTAGGGGTGGTGATTTTCCTGGGCCAAATATAATAAGTTTTTTTTTTTTTTTTTTGGGATTGGGAAGAAGTTTGATATTCGTGAAACTTGTTTCTGTGAGGGTGAAGTAGTTCTGGGTTAAGATTAAAGTTCATGTAGTGTGGAGGCGGCGCAAATAAAGGTGGTCTCATCTGCATATTGTACTACTGACACAGAGGGTGAGGATAAAGTGATGTGGTTGGTATATAAGGAGAACCGTAAGGAACCGAGAATAGACACTTGAGGGACTCCTATGGTAACTGGCAATAGGGGGGATAGTTGGTCTTTCCAGAGAACCATTTGTTGACGGCCAGATAGGTAGCTGTTAAACCAAGCAATAGAGGAGGGACATATGTTTATGCTAGATAGAGAATTGAGAAGAATGCTGTGGTTAACCATATCAAAGGCTTTTGATAAGCCTAAGAATATGGAGGATACAAACAGACCATTGTTTCTGTGGTGGATAACTATATCCGTGAATGGTAGGAGGGCTGTGGTGGTGCTGTGAGATGGTCTAAAGCCATGTTGTGAAACAGAGAGAAGGTTAATGTTTATCGTGTTACCCTGCTGCAGTCATCACACTTGGGTTATCCTGCCGTCAGGCGGTCCCGCAGTCGGCCTGAGTTCCAAAGTCTTGGTCCGGCGTCGGTTGCTGTTGCTTCTTCCCTGACGTCAGTGCGCCAGGGGTATATAAGAGGTATCCGATGCCATTTTCTTCAGTCTTTCTTGCTGCACAGTGCCCAAGTGCCGGTCGGCCGACACCTGAGATTTTCGAATCGAATTTCAGTCCGAAGTCTTCAATAAAGCTAAGTACTCCGTTGGGGAACCTTTTCTTGCCTCAGTCCGATGTCAGAAAAGTTAACAATTGCATTTCTTGTGGGAAGCAAATACGTCATAAGGACTTCCATTCTTAATTGTATTCCTTGCCTAGACCCAGACCACGACATCCCAGGTTGTCGGTTTTGTGCTAGGTTTAATAAACGAACTATCAAATGCCATTTTGACTTTGCACGACATTACTTTGGTAGGAAATTTAATTGCATCATGTCGTCGGAGCAGCCGACGACCGGCATGCATAAAAAACGCAAGGATAAGGACAGGAAGCCTAGGAACAAGCCAGACTCCGAGGCCTCTGCTGGGCCTGTCGCCGGTTCTCCAGTTTTCAGTGAGGTGCCTACACAGCCCCTGACGACCGCAGAATTGGAACCCCAGACAGCTTTGGATTCTCTAGCGGAGTGTACTAGGCCATTGCAGCCATCTTCATTAGGCCCTTCCGACACCGGAGCAGAAGGAGATCCCGGTGCAGTAGAAACACGTTCGGTTGCAGAAGGTGTCTTCAGACCGACTGCACGCACCATTAAATCTTATGCTAAGCTTAAAACTCCATTAAAACCAAAAAAGACTGTACATCAGTCTCCAGTTCAAGGCCCCATGCCTAAGAAGCAGATGCTTAAGATGGCTGAAGATTTGATTACTCTAATCAGGGGTTCCCATCCCCCTCCAGATAAAAGACCAAGACAAGAGGAGGATTATGCTTCGTCTGACCAGGTTTCAATTTCCTCAAATTCTTCTGAGGGAACAGGATTACGCTTTTCCCCCCTTATGAAGATTCTGATGCTGAAGACTCTGTTCCCTCAGCATCTCCCCCTGAAGACTACTCCTTTGGGGAAACTTTACATACCATGAGGGAACATTTCCACTGGGAAGGCCAGGACTACTCTGATTCTAAGAAAAGGCTCCGAGAGTTCCTTTTACTACCCCAGCACAGACCACTTGCTGTCCCTCCAGTTTTAGACATTGTGGATGATGTTTACTTGTCTAGTCTAAATCCAGACTCTCTACCTCCTGCTCCAGCCAAATCAGACAAATACTACAGAGTACCTGACTCACACAAATTCCTTTATAAAAGTCCTGTGGCTGACCCAGAAACAATTTCCCAGGGTCCCAAAGGGGCTAAAGCTTCTATGGCTAAAAATCCTGTGCCCTCTGAAAGGGATTCCAGAGCCCTAGATAGATGGGGAAAGAAGATATACACCTCAGCTACTCTGGCTATGAGAGCATTAAATTGTCAGATGTTCTTCATCTCACATTGCTGCAGTCCTTACACTTGGGTAGTCCGCTGTCCTCGGTCGGCCCGAATATCAAAGTATAAGGCTGACGTCGGTCAAGGCGCATTAGACTGACATCAGGACGTCAGGGTACAAATGCGCATGACCGACGTCATATCCTCAGTCTTTTTTGCCGCATGGTCCGATGCAGAAGCAGCGTTGCAAGTGCCGTTCGGCGTTCTGAAATTTTTCGAATTCGGAGTTTCAGACAGAGTCAAAGTTGGCTAAGTACCCGTTGGGAATATTTTAGTTTTTCTTGCCTCAGTGGTTTACCGGATGTCAGAAAAAGTGAATAACTGTATTTCTTGTGGGAAACAGATACCGCATAGAGATTATCATACTTAGTGTATTCCTTGTTTAGGGCCTGAGCACGACATTGTTGGGTGTCGCTTTTGTGCTAGATTCAATAAGCGCACTATTAAGAGAAGGTTAGATTGTGCCAGGTTAGTCTTCGGGAAGCGGTGCAATTATAATATGCCGCCGGATGCTCCGGCGTCCGCTTCTTCGAAGAAGCGCAAGGATAAGGCAGCTAAGCCCAGGTTAGACGAAGTCGTACCGGACGCCGGTTCTTTAGAGGTGTCGGTGGAGCCAGTGGTTCCACCGGAGGTTTCTCTGGAGTCCCAGGGGGAGACCTTGTTATTGCAGGATGTGGCCTCTCAGGAGGCAGGTCAGGCTGAAGGGGCTTCTCAGGTTACTGTACTCCCCTCCCTTCCTAGGGTGGTTAGGCCTTCTCCTTCTGTTTCCAAGGCTTCTCCCAGAGGCAGGCCAGGTTTAGCTTCAGTTGGTGTCACTCCTAGTTCTTCAGGATCTGTGCCCAAGAAGCATATGCTTAAAATGGCAGAAGATTTGATTACCTTGATTAGAGGTTCTTTGCCCCCTCCTGATAAGAGGCCTAGGGTGGAACCTGAGTTGGGGAGTTTTGAGCAGGCTTCAGATGTTTCGGAGTGTTCGGCTGAAGACTTGCAGGAGTATTCTCCTTATTCTGATTCTGATGTGGATGATTCTACTCCTCCTGCTTCTCCTCCTGAGGATTTTTCTTTTTCAGAGACTCTTCATTCCATGAGGGAGCATTTTAAGTGGGAAGGTCAGGACTTCTCTGATTCCAGGAAAAGGCTTAGGGAATTTTTGTTTTTACCCCAGCATAGGCCTTTGGCTATACCTCCTGTTCTGGATGTTGTGGAGGATGTGTTTGCGGAGGCTTCTCTTAATCCTGATTCTTTGCCTCCTGCTCCTGTTAAGCCGGATAGGTATTATAGGGTGCCTGAAGCTCATAAGTATCTTTTAAGAGTCCTAGGGCGGACCCAGAAACTGTTAGTCAGGGGCCTAAGGGTGTTAAGGCTTCTGTTGTTAAAAATCCGGTTCCTCCAGATAAAGAGGCCAGGGCTTTGGATAGATGGGGAAAGAAAGTCTATACTTCTTCCACCCTAGCTATGAGGGCTCTGAATTGCCAGTTTCACATGTTGAAATACCAAAACTATCTACTGTCTCAATTGAAGTCTAAGGTAGATGCTCTGGAAGGTATTGAGTGTAAAGAGTTACAAGATTTGGTACATGTCTCTGAACAAGTGGGTAAGCATTCTTTGCAATGTGGTTTTGATGCTGTACAGGCCTCGTCTAGGGTGGCTGCCACTGGGGCAGTTCTTCGCAGGCACGCCTGGCTAAGGGATCAGAATTTATCTGACCATGTTAAGACAAGGATTTTAGATGCTCCTTTACAATCTGATGTGTTATTTGGTTCACCTGTTGAGGCAGTCTTAAAGAAAATGGAAGACAAGGCTAAGTCTATGCAGACTGTTAAAGATTTTTTGCAGGTTCAGCCTCCGAAGTTTAGCAGAAATTGGCCTACCAAGGGGTGGACGTATCCTTCTTATGATTCCCAGTCTAGGGGTAGGTCTAGACGTAGTAGGGGCAGAGCTCAGGGCTCTTTCAGGCCTAGGACAGGGAGTTCACCTGCACAGTCTTCGGGTGAGGGCAGGGGTCAGTCCTTTCGTAAACAGACCCAATGACCTACCTTTTCAGCTGCCAGAGCCTTCTCGTCTGGCAGCACCTTTGGGAGGAAGGTTGGCACTTTTCAAGGAAAATTGGAGTTTAGTTACCCAAGACAGATGGGTATTGGATATCATACACCAAGGTTACAGGTTTTATTTCCATACCTTGCCTCCTTTCAAAGGCATGCCAGACGTTCCTCCTCAGCAAAGAATAGAGGCTCACAAACAGATTTCTCTGCTGCTCCAAATAGGAGCCATACAACCGGTCGCTCTGTCAGAAGTGGGCCTAGGATTTTATTCTCGCCTGTTCCTAGTACCAAAGAAGGGGAACACGTGGAGGCCAATTTTGGATTTATCTATCCTCAACACTTATCTGGACATTCCCAAGTTCAAAATGTTGACGTTACAACAGCTTTTACCTCTGCTGGGCAAAGATCACTGGATGGTGACTCTGGATCTCAAGGAGGCTTACCTTCATGTTCCTATCAGGCTAAGTTGCAGGAAGTATCTACGTTTTGGGCTGGGACTTCTCATTATCAGTTCTCTGCATTGCCCTTTGGCTTATCTACTGCTCCCAGAGTGTTCACGAAGGTTCTGGCTCCAGTGATAGCTTTCTTCAGGCTAAGAGGAATACAGATCTATCCTTATTTGGACGATTGCCTGATTCTGGCTCAAGGAAAGGACGAACTTCTTCATCATCTACACTATGTGATAGCAGTGCTAAGATGCCTGGGGTATTCTGTGAACGAAATAAAGTCCAGTCTAGTACCCTCTCAGGACATGTGCTTTCTGGGTGTGAGACTGAATACAGCATCCCAGATGGCCTTTTTGACCCCGGACAAACAAAAGAATCTTTCTCTTTACTTCCATCAATTGTCTCATCAGTCCAGGCTGACTGCAAGGACAGTCCTTCAAGCCTTGGGGTTCATGGCATCTTGTATTCTGGTGCTTCCCAATGCCAAACTGCATATGAGGAAGCTACAATGGTATCTCAAAAATGTATGGACACAGCATTGCCAAGATATGGACACTGTCATTCAGATAATACCTTGCATTCAAAATCAATTTTTGTGGTGGGCTCAGGAATGTCACCTAAACAAGGGACTCTCTGTGACCCGGCCAGAGGCGAGTCAGATTCTAACGACAGATGCCTCAGACAAAGCTTGGGGAGCTCATCTAAATGGAAAGTGGATACAAGACACGTGGCCTGCCAGACTTCTACATCTACATATCAACCTGAAGGAGATGTTAGCAGTCCAATTTGCATTAATAGCTTTCAAGGATTTACTTCTTCCAGGGCAGCTGTTGATTCTAACAGACAACACAACTGTCATGTGGTACATCAACAAGCAAGGGGGAACACATTCTTATCCTCTGTGCAGACAAGCAATGATTTTGTGGGAGACTGCTCTCAGTTTAAAGCTAAATCTTCAGGCAAGGTTTCTGCTGGGAGCACAGAACTCCTTAGCAGATGTGTTGAGCAGACAAATTATGGATCCCCACGAGTGGAAATTGGATCCTCATGTATTTCAGAAATTGACAGTGTCATGGGGAACTCCAGACATAGATCTGTTCGCTTCTCCACTAAACTACCAGCTGCCAAAGTTTTGCACAAAAAGTTTTCATCCCACAGCTTGGAAATTGGATGCTCTTTCATTCAATTGGAGCAATCTTCATGTGTATGCCTTTCCACCTCTGCCTCTCCTCCCAAAGGTACTTCTGAAGGTCAGACAGGACAAACCAAAGATGATTTTAATAGCTCCAGATTGGCCTCGACAGCATTGGTACCCACTACTGAGAAGTCTGGTATGGGAGCCTCCATGGCCTTTACCTTTGATTCCACACCTGCTGTCTCAGGAGAACAGTCATTTACTCATTTTCAAACTTCACTCTCTTCACCTGACAGCCTGGCATATTCTGTTTTAAACCCTGGAGGGTTTCAGCTTCCACAGCAAGTTTTGAATGTTATTTTGGAGGCCAGAAGGCCTAGTACAAGGAAAGTGTACGCAGATAAATGGAAGAGATTTTTATTTTGGAGTGCAGCAAAAGCATTTGAGGTTTCTAAGCCTAATTTAAGTGTGGCTCTTCAATATCTTACTGAGTTACTGGACAAAGGTTTGTCCTTCTCTTCTATTAAGATTCATGCTGCAGCAATTTCTGCTCACTATGATTGTGACCCACCATTGTTTTCTCATCCTTTGTTTAAGCAATTCCTTAGAGGGCAAAGAATATAAGACCCCCACGGAGAGCTCCTACTCCTGCTTGGGATCTCAATTTTGTGCTGGAGAAACTCACTCTACAACCTTTTGAGCCTGCAGCTACTGCTGAGTTGAAATATTTATCATGGAAGACTGCTTTTTTGTTAGCCATTACCTCTGCGAGAAGGGTTTCTGAATTACAGGCCCTTATGGCAGTTGAGCCTTTCTTAATTTTCCATAAGGATAGGGTATCTTTGCGTACTAATCCTTCCTTTATGCCTAAAGTGGTTTCTAGTGTGGCTTTAAACCAAACTATTCATTTGCCTACCTTTTATGCAAACCCCCAAAATAAAGGGGAAAAGATTTTGCACACTTTGGATATACACAGGCAGTTGCGATATTATTTGAGCAGAACTAAAGGGTTCAGGCAGTTTCAGCAGTTATTTGTTTCTTTTGCTTTGAGTTCTCAGGGCAAGCCTGTGTCAAAACAAACTATTTCTAAGTGGATTGGGTGTTGCATTGCTTTCTGTTATTCCCATCATGGCAAGGAGGTTCCAGCTGGGATTAGGCCTCATTCCACTAGGGCTACTGCCACTTCAACAGCTTTTTTAAGGGGGGTGGCAACTAAAGATATCTTGGAGGCAGCTACTTGGAGTTCAGTGCATACTTTCTCTAAGCATTATCACCTTCCACTTTACTCTAAATCTAGGGCTGGTTTTGCCACTGCTATTTTACAGGGCATTTTGGCAGCTCCTGCTTCTTTATAGTGGTGCCATCCTCCCTTACCTCTGCTTTGGGATTCTACCCAAGTGTAAGGACTGCAGCAATGTGAGATGAAGAACATAGTACAGTTTTGTACCTACCATAAATGTAGATGTTCGAAGATTCACATTGCTGCAGTCCAATTTACCCTCCCTCCTTCCCCTCTTTAGTTAGAGGCGGTTGTGTGGGTTGGATTGTAAATATTGTGTATATTGTATATTTTGTACATATTATTAGTACTAGGGTGGTTGGTTGGTTGTTTGTTGTCTTTGGGTTTTGACCTTTCTTGTTAGGGTCTTCTGACATCTGGGGCAAGAAAAGACTGAGGATATGATGTCGGTCATGCGCATTTGTACCCTGACGTCCTGATGTCAGTCTAATGCGCCTTGACCGACGTCAGCCTTATACTTTGATATTCGGGCCGACCGAGGACAGCGGACTACCCAAGTGTAAGGACTGCAGCAATGTGAATCTTCGAACATCTACATTTATGGTAGGTACAAAACTGTACTTTTCACATGCTGAAATATCAGCAATTCCTAATGTCTCAATTAAAACAAAAAATGAGCACTCATTCTGAACAGTCTGAATTCAAGGAAATGCAGGATCTGTTGCATGCAGCTGAACAGGTGGGCAAACATACTTTACAGTGTGAATTTGATTCATTGGAAGCTTCCTGTAGAGCAGCTGTTACTGGGTCTGTCATACGTAGACATGCTTGGTTAAAAGAACAAATCCTACCTGATCATGTTAAAGCAAAATTATTGGATGCACCTTTACAGCAGGATGTATTATTTGGTGTCAAAGCAGAAGAGGTTTTAAAGAAAATGGAGGTAAGGCAAAGTCTATGTAGACGGTCAGGGATTTTTTTACAGGTACAAACCCCTCGTTTCAGCAGAAATTGGCCAACAAAAAAACTGGTCCTTTCCAGCTTCTGACAGATCGCAGAGGGGCAAATACAGATGCCCAAGGGGCAGAGGTCAGTCACAAGGCCCTTACAAACCTCGCCAATGGGATACTGCTAGCCAGATAGGAGGAGAAGACAGGCCCCAAGCTAGCAGAAGACAAACACAATGACTCAACCCTCAAACTACCAAGCAAATCTCTCTTGGCAGCTCCCTTGGGAGGAAAATTAGCACTTTTTGCAGACAACTGGCACATCATCACAAAAGACAAATGGGTCCTAAACATTGTCTCACAAGGATACAGATTCCACTTTCATACCTTGCCAAGGATAAAAGGAATGCTAAACCTGCCACCAAATCAATGGGCAGAGGCACAAAAACAAATTACAGCTCTCATGGACATGAGAGCCATTCAACAGGTACCTACACAGGAGCAAGGACAAGGATTTTACTCAAGACTCTTTCTAGTCCCAAGAAAGGACAAAGCATGGAGACCCATTCTGGATCTTTCAATTCTGAACACCTATCTGCAAGTACCAAAATTCAAGATGCTAACACTACAGCAGCTTCTTCCCATGCTGGGCAAGAATGCTTGGCTAGTAACGTTGGACCTCAAGGAGGCATACCTGCATGTCCCTGTCAGACAAAATTGCAGAAGATACCTCCGCTTCGTTGCAGGTTCAACCCATTATCAATTCTCTGCACTGCCCTTTGGCTTATCTACTGCTCCCAGGGTCTTCACAAAATGCCTGGCATCAGTAATTGCATACTGCAGACAAAGAGGAATTCACATATACCCATACCTGGACGACTGCCTTATTCAAGCCGAAAGCAAGGACATTCTTTTAAAGCATCTGGCATTTGTCAAACACCTTCTTAGTTGCCTAGGGTACACAGTAAATGAAAAGAAATCAAAACTAGTGCCCTCACAAAACATAATATTCCTGGGTGCCAGCTTGAATACAACGGCCCAGATGGCTTATCTCATGCCAGACAAGCAACAACAGCTGAAACAATACTTCAAAATGATGGCAACAAAGACCCAACTCCCTGCAAGAAAAATTCTGCAGGCCTTGGGATTCATGGCATCTTGCATACTACTACTACCATTTGCAAAACTGCATATGAGGAAATTACAATGGTACCTGAAAAGCGTATGGACTCAGCACAGCCACAGCTTGGAAACAGTGATACCACTCATTCCCTGCCTTCAACAGGAGTTTCTATGGTGGGCACAGGCATGTCACCTGAACAAGGGTCAGCCTTTCACCTTACCCACAGCCAGGCAAACTATGACAACAGATGCATTGGACTATGCCTGGGGAGCACACATGGCAGGACAGTGCATTCAGGGCAAATGGACTACAGATCAATGGCATCTGCATATCAATCAAAAAGAAATGCTAGCAGTACAGAATGCCCTAACAGCTTTCAAGGACCTCTTACATCCAGGACAACTAATAATAAAGACGGACAATACCACAGTAATGTGGTACATAAACAAGCAAGGGGGCACACATTCCTACCCTCTATGCAGGCAAGCAATGACCTTGTGGAACACAGCACTGTCTTACCAAGTTCAACTACAAGCACAATTCCTGCCAGGAAAGAAAAACACATTGGCAGACGACCTAAGCAGAAACATCATGGATCCCCACGAATGGAAACTAGATCCACAAGTATTTGCAATGATAACTCAAAAATGGGGATGCCCAGACATAGATCTGTTTGACAACCCCCAAAACTACCAACTTCAAAAATTTTGCACAAGGACATTCCACCCACAAGCTTGGAAAGTGGATGCCCTCTCATTCAGTTGGAAAACATTAACAGTGTATGCCTTTCCTCCACTGCCTCTTCTAGCAAAGGTACTGCTGAAAGTCAGATTAGAGAGGCCACAAATGATACTCATTGCACCAGGCTGGCCATGCCAGCACTGGTATCCAATTCTAAGGAACATGGCCCACGGCCCACCATGGATTTTACCACAAATTCCTCACCTGCTCATCCAGCGAGACAATCAGATTCTACACAGCCAGCTAAAGACTTTAAACCTGGCTGCATGGCAAATTACCTAAACAACCGGCCAACACCTCTATCCAAAGCTGTTATGGATGTCATTCTGGAGGCAAGGAGGCCCAGCACCAGGAAAACCTATTCAGACAAATGGAAAAGATTTTGCGCCTGGAACCAGGCTAAAGGCCAAAATCCCCTTGATCCAAACATTCCTCAGATTCTAATAATAATAGCAGATCCAAACAGGAGTCACCACAGGAGATGTATTATCACAAACAAAGTATCTCTTTATTAAAATATAAAACACAAGCGCTTTCGCAAGCAAGATCCACGCCTCAGCAATTTCAGCTCATTACAACACAGATCCTCCTTTATTTTCACATCCACAACTAAGACAGTACCTCAGAGGGGCTAAGAACATAAGACCGCCCAGGAGAGCACCAACACCTACTTGGGATCTCAACTTTGTTCTGGAAAAGCTTACACTGCCGCCCTTTGAACCAGCTTTTTCAGCTGATTTAAAATTTTTCATGGAAAACTGCCCTGCTACTAGCAATAACTTCAGCTCAAAGAGTCTCAGAGCTACAGGCACTAATGGCAGTGGAGGCTTTCCTCATTTTTCATCAAGACAGAGTCTCTCTACGAACTAACCCTTCCTTTATGCCAAAGGTGGTATCCAGTGTGGCCCTAAACCAAACCATTCATTTGCCCACCTTTTTCCCAAATCCCCAGAACAAAGGAGAAAGACTCCTGCACTCTTTGGACATTCACAGGCAATTACGTTACTACTTGGATAAAACTAAGGCTTTCAGAAAATCTGACCAGCTCCTTGTAGCCTATGCTGCAGGATCACAAGGAAAAGCTATCTCAAAATGGACCATTTCAAAATGGATAGGACATTGCATACGTTGCTGTAAACGCATCATGGGAAACCGGTACCTGCTAACATTAGGTCCCACTCCACCAGGGCTACAGCTACATCAGCAGCCTTTCTCAGGGGGGTGCCAACCAAGGATATTCTGGAAGCTGCAACTTGGAGTTCAGTGCACACCTTCACCAAACACTATCACTTACCTCTATATTTTAAGACTAGAGCTGGTTTTGCCACTGCTGTTTTGCAGGGCCTACTGGCTTCTTCTAACCCTGTTTAACTCCACCACCCATCCTTAGCTTTGGGTTTCAACCCAAGTGTGATGACTGCAGCAGGGTAACACGATGAACATAGTACAGTTTTGTACCTACCATAAATGTAGATGTTCGAGTGTTCACCCTGCTGCAGTCCAGGTTACCCTCCCTCCATCCCCTCTGAACTAGCTGGACTTATCTATATCATTCTATCCTATACAACCTCTGTGGTGTATTTGCTTGTGCCTGAAAGTATTGTTTTATTTTTATATGTACATTTTTATATAGCAATTTATATATTGCCTACCTTTTGGGGGCACCTGACAATCTGGGGCAAGAAAAACTGAAGAAAATGGCGTTGGATGCCTCTTATATACCCCTGGCGCACTGACGTCAGGGAAGAAGTGACAGCAACCGACGCCAGACCAAGACTTTGGAACTCAGGCCGACTGCGGGACTGCCTGACTGCAGGATAACCCAAGTGTGATGACTGCAGCAGGGTGAACACTCGAACATCTACATTTATGGTAGGTACAAAACTGTACTGTATCTTTGAGGTGGTGCATTAGTTGAGTGTGAACCACTCTTTCTAATATTTTGGACAGAGGTGATAGGATTGCAATTGGACGGTAATTGGTCAGCTCTAAGGAGTTTCCCCCTTTGTGTAGTGGAATGATGTGTGAGGTTTTCCAGGTGGTGGGTACTTTCTTTTCCAGCAGTGATCTATTTATGAGAATAGAGATCTGAAGGATGTCTGCTGGAAACTTATCGGCTGCTAGTGTGGTTGGTTTTAGTTTATTGAGGAGCTCAGAAATTGCCCTGGTGGACACGGGGTGGAGGTTGAACGTGGGGATGTTGGGTTGAGTGTTGAGAAGGGTGGAAGTATTTGTTGGTGTGGGACTACTGGTACTGTATTGGGCATTGGCCAGGGTTTGAACAGTTTTGGTAAAGAATTTGTTGAATTGTGTGAGAATGTCTTCAAGATTGCTAGGTAGCACTAGGGATGGGGTGGTAATTTTTCCTGGGTGGAGTATGCTATTTAATGTGGCCCAAAATTTCTGGGGGTTATGAGCATGTTTTTCCTGCATGTTTTTATAGTAATTGGCTTTGTCTAGTTTGATTTGCTTTTTGGTTTTGTTTCGGAGTTCTAAATAGTTTTGTCTAAGACATAAGGTTTTATTTCTCTGATACTGTGTCTAAGCTTTGTCAGTTTCTTTCATTTTAGTTTTGGTGTCTTTGGTGAACCATGGGGCATAGTTAGTTTTTATTCTAATGGTTCGGGAAGGTGCATGATGGTTAAGGATGTTTAGGAAGGTTGAGTTGACATGTTCAATGGCTTTGTCTAGGGCTAGTTGTTTATGGGGGGCCCAGGTGACACTTTTTGTAGCTCTTGGATGAAGTTATTGACTATAAACTTTTTTTCTGTTGCGAACTTCCCTGAAGATGGGTGGGTTGATAGATTGCAATTTATACCTAATTAGGTAGGTTGGGTGATGGTCACTTAAGTTGTCTGGGAGACAGCCTAATAGGTGAGCCTGAGTGCCATCACATACTAGGATCCAGTCCAAGATTGATTGGCATTTGGATGCTTTGTCATTTCTTGTGAGAGTTATTATGGTTTGGATAAACCTGCAGAGGTTTAGAAAGGCAGAGGGATTGTGGCTGGAGCATTTTGTCCAGTCTATATTGAAGTCCACTAGTAGTATGGTTTCATGTGGAAAGGAGTTGGACAGCCAGTAAAGTAGGTGTTCCATAACAGTTGTGTTATTGCCTGGTGGGATGTAACCACCTGCAATAATTATGTGCTTATTGAGATTTATTTCCAGTTTGCCAAGGATTAGTTCTACATCTTTGATTTCTGGGTTATTGTAGTCTAGTTGCTCTATGTTGAGGTGATTTTGGAAGAGGATTGCTACACCCACCTCCCTTTTTTCCTAGTCTATCTTTTCTAATCATATTGTAGCCTGGGGCAGTAATTTGATCATTGTGGTGTTCTGGTTTAAGCCATGTTTCTGTTAATATTGTGACTTTAGGTTTGTATACGGTAAGCAAAGCATGAAGGTAATGTGTTTTATTGAGTATGCTTCTTAAATTGATGTTTAAGTAGAGGGTAGATGTTCTAGGTCTATTGTAAATTACATTTAGCTGGTTTGGGGTGGGGTTGATAGGTGATGTAGATCCTGGGTCAGGGTGTATGTCACCGGAACTAGTGAATGTTTTGAATAAGTGTGAGTAGTGTTTGCTAAATTTGTGTAATATTTTGTTTAATCTTTTAGAGCTATAGGGGTTTATTTTGAATGTTAGTTTATAGTGTGGGTAAGCAAGGTGTTCGGTGTGGGTAAGGATGTATTGCTCTATAGGGATGCTATTTAGTTGGGTATGGTTAATTGTGGAGTCTGTCTGCCAGGTGGGAAGGGTGTGGTTTCTGAGTTGAGCGTGGTAAGAGGTTAGGTTAGAAAGAACAAGCAGAGTAATGATTATAGTAGGACAGAGTAGTGCATTTAATAGTAGGGTTGGTTGTGTGTAAGGCATGGTGTACCCAAAAACCGTATAAGGCAGACATATAAATAGGAAATCTAATAAAAAATGACTTCCTACAATATCAACAAACCCTAGAAAATGCATAGGCCAGTATCTAGATGTTGAAACAATAAGGTTTTAAAGAATGCACCCTGAACAGAACACACAAATCTGTAAAAACTATCAAAAATATGTAATTGCAATACACTGTTTGTTCCCAAGTGGTGGTCTTAATCCTTAAATACTGAGATAATTACTCAGTATAAGTAGTTGCTCACGGCTGCATAGCCATGACTAAAATGTTAAATATAATATACACCACTTAATACAAAATGCAGAAAACGACTGGCCAAGGACCATACTATATATATACATACACACACATATATATATATATATATATATATATATATATATATATATATATATATACATAGCTCTGATACAAATAGAGTTTATTCCTTTGATCAAAAATGGCATTAAATATGAGTTCTTGCTCTCAAGACCAAATCTTATGTTAGTAATCACAGCCTATGAAAGTCACCAGAACGATAACGAAAAAAGAGGGATTACTGGCCCATAAAGCAGCTCATATGGCTGTAAAAAACATAAACCAGTTCCACAGTCACAAAGAACCCCATGATTAGGGCTCAAAAAAAGATATTAATGTGTATTACATGACCGGACCATTAATCCCAGGCCGTATATTCAGCTGTAATGTCATGCACAAAAAATAATTACATATTAATAATACATATTAATATGGAGAATATTATTCTTGGTGGCATTTACTTCTGCTAAGCAGGTGTCAGAACTCCAGGCTCTTTCTTTTAAACCTCCATACATTATTTTTCATAAGGACAGAGTTTCCCTCCAAACCATTCCTTTCTTACCAAAGGTAGCTTCTGAGACCACTTTAAATCAGAGCACCAGTATTTCATTTTTCTTCCCATGTTTTTCCAGTAAGGGTGATTACATGCTACCTTTGTTGGATGTACATAGGCAGCTTCATTTTAACATCCGCCGTACGAAAGCATTCAAAAAGTCTGATCATCGTTTTGTGTCATCCTCGGCAAGTAGGCTGGGTCATGGAATTTATAAAGTCATGTTATCAAGATGGTTGTCTGCTTGTGTCACACATGCATGCAAAGAAAAAGACTTTTCCTTACCTAGGCTCATCAGAACTTAACTCTACAAGATCTGTGGCAACCTCAACGGCTTTCTTTTCCAGAGCAGCTGTTAATGACATTTGTGCAGCTTCCACATGGTCAAACATTCATTTCTTCATATCTGATTACTAACTGGATTTACTCTCAAGAGGCAGGGCAACTTTTGGTTCAGCTGTCCTCTGGAATATCCTTCCATAAATCCACCCGAGCATTATATTAGCTGGGAACTCTTGACTCATTCATTGAGGAATGGATGAAAGAGACATCAAATATGAAATTTATGTACTTACCATAACACTACATCTGTATTGTGTGCTTCCGTCTTTCCTCAACTCCCCTCCCAACTATCCACCTGCCTAATTATGGAATTCATTGTTCTTTTTTCCTGGTTTGACTGAACTAACCTATTCTGAATGCCCTTTATGTGCACTTTTTTACTCCAGATCAGTTAATGAGCATTCTTTTTACTTTTGGATAATCTTTTATAACTTTTAGAGACTGTCATATTTTCATGCTTATGGGGAGAAAGAAAAAAAAGGAGTCTGCTCTAACCTTTTCCTACTGCTCATTTGCTTCCTTAAACTAGTTGTGATCTGTAAGAGAGAGCCTGTACTTGTTCCTTAACTTTCCATTCACCTTTTCTTGGAATCTTGAATAGAATATTTTATCCTTATCCCACAGTGCCTGCAGCTCTGTACTTCTAGGATGCTTACACCTGTCTTTTCTTTCCAGATTAGGACAAGAGAGGTAAGTTTCATACATATAGCTTGGTGGTACAAGCACAATGAGCATCAGACCTTTAATCTGCAGATGCTCAGACACACAGTTTGTGATTTGATTAGCCAAAAAAGAAGTGAAGATGACATGGGCTGCTCTCCTTTTTAGTCGAGCATCATGCAGAAGTTCTGGCCATCAGTAGGTGTTAAGCTGTGATTTGCAGATGTTCATAAGATGTCCTTTCTTAGTCACTGTTGCAGTATTCCTTACTATAGGGATATCCTGTCATGGGTAGCCATACGACCAACCAGCATACTAAAGCCTAGGTCCTTCCATGTGCTGTATGTTAGATGCATGTCCTACATCTAAAGCATAAGGTATAAATGATGTACGATTGTCAAACCCTTGGAACTTGTTTGCATCCAGTCCAAACATAGTGTTATGAATTCACTCAGGTCTTGTGTTCCATACATTTCTCCAAGCCATGGGCAGATAAGTACCCCAATGGGGACACTTTCTTTTTCTTGTTCTATTGTAAGTACATGACATCCAGAAAGGGGAAATGTGATTGTGGAAGCCAGATTCACTATAAGGATAGACATGAACAATACCTTCTTTGGGCGCAGAGCATGACCATAAGCAGTGTTTTGTTTGTTAGACCCTTGTTCCTTAAGACCCTGCACAGCCTTCTTTCTTCTGTCTCCATTTACATTGCGAATCAATGCCTTAAGCTCCTTGTTTAAAGGGCTATTGCTTTGGAATCTTCCTACCTAGATGTCCATCTGCCTTTAAAAAAGAAAGCTAAGAAATCAACACCTGGATCTTCTGCTGTCTAGCTCTACCAGACACTTTTTTTGTGTCAGATGAGGAGACCGTAGAACTTCTGGTACAGATGCCTGTCCCCCTATATTGTGACCCCCATTGTAGGCTAACACAGGGCTGGTCACTTGAACATCCTGTGAGGCTAAGCCAGCATCCATTGAGAATGGGAAAGGGAAACAGAAGTTCATAATTTTCTGAAGGGCCTAAGGGAATTCCACACAGTTTAGTGAGGGAAGAAATACCGGGCCCCTCATAGAGGGTCCATCAGTGTTCAGAACCACTAGTGGTTTGTCAAGGTAGACATCTCTGTTAAAATGTAATGGGACTCCTAGGCATGTGGCTGCTATTGCTTAGGACCCCTGAAAGAGTGGCAAGATTTCACTGCAGGATTGTTTAAAACAATTATGGCCTTGAATCCTCTTCAGGGTTTGTCATTTCCTTCTCCTACTAGGGGTTCCTTCTTGGTCTACTCCCTCTAAAAGAACTAGGGAAACTTCTTATGATGATGTGGACATAGACTCTGGGAAGGAGTCTTTAGCTTATTCTTCCCAGGTTCATTCTCTTTTTGCTTTGGGTCCAGATGAGGAGGATACCTTTCCCCTGATTCCTTGTTGGAAGAACTCTCCTTTGCGTAGACTGTTACCAAAATGATGGTACATTTTCAGTGGGAAAACTCTGTGATTTCTGTCGTTTAAAAGAGATACTATGATCTCCTCAAGATGGATTCCGCTAGACCTTCTGCAGTGCCTCCTGTTCTAAAGACTCTCTTGAATACCTTCACATCTGCTTCAGGCTCCTGCGTCTCAGCCTTCTGCTCTTTAGAAGCTGGACAAGACTCTATAAGGTCCCGGAGTCTTGGAAGTTTTTGTATAAGAATCCTTGTTTTGACCCATCTGTCATCACTCTCTCTAATGACAGGCCCACTAAGCTGCTTGCTTCTTCAAAACTCATGCTTTCTGACAAGGATAGCAGATTCATGGATAGATATGGCAAGAAAGTGTATGCATTTGCTACCTTGGCTTTTTGGGCCATCATTTATCAAATATATATAACCAATTAAGTGCTTCCCCTTCTTTCCAAACTGGGGGATGATTTAGCAGACCTGTCGGAGTCTGATACTAAAACTTCAGCATTTTCTTAACTTGGTTTTGCCTGATAAGAAGCTAGGCATTCAAGTCAGTGTAGCTGTGATGCTGTTGATCCTTCTAGGGTAGCTGCATCAGGGCCAGTCACTAAAGAGGTTTTCCAGGAGTGAGGTGGTGTTGGTTATTAAACTATACTCTGGATAGCCAAAATCTCTCTGGCTATGCTACTGCAGATCTCTTTAAAGCATTGCAAGAAAAAGGGGAGGGTCATGCAAGACTAGATGTCAAAGGGATTATCTTTTTTAAAGCTGGTCCTTTTGTGCATAAACATCCAAAACAATCTTGAAAGACCTGTTAAAAGGATTTTTTCGGACAAACCCAGTCATTGCTACAGGGGACAAAAGTCATTCTTTCAGGACAAGCCTACTTCCATTTGATTATCCATCCTTTCACCTCAGCCAGTTTCCCATTTCCCAAAAGTTGTCTTTGCCCTTTCCGAATTGGCAACAGATCACCACAGACAAATGGATTCTGTGCATCATTAACTATGGCTACCATATCCTGTGTAATTCACTTCCTCCCTTTCCAAGCATTCCTCATCATTTTCCCTGCCAGTTTCCTCATTTTCCACTTTTACTTCAGGATGCGTTGACTCAAGTTACGATTCAGCTAATGCCCTGTTGTTAGAGGGACAAAGGTTTCTACTCCAGGATGTTTTGGTTGCCAAAATGGAGGGTTCGTTGATACCTATTTTAGACCTCTCCTTTTTCAACACTTTTCTGGTAGTTCCCCTTTTATAATGTCGACTCTTCCCTCTCTGTCCCCTATGCTTCTATCACAGACTTTTCTGATTTCTGTGTACGTGAAGGATGCTTATCTCCATATTCCTTTTCACCCTCTCTTCAGGAGTTTTTTATGGCTCTCCATGTCTCCCAGGGTATTTAACAAGTGGGTATCTCCTATAATAGCCTTTTGCAGGCTTCATGGCATTCGTATTTTTCCTTGCTTGTATGACGTTCTCATTCAAGCTCTTTCTCAGTAGGTTCTTCTGCAGGACTTAAAATTCACAATGCTGCTTCTTGGCAGTTTAGCCTTCACTAAATCTAAAGAAGTCAGTTATGACACTTCTCAGGACCAGGTTTTTCTGAGTTGTAGGATTCAGACTTTTACTATGAGAGCTTTTCCTCCTCCTCCCAAGGTTCTCTCTTTGACAGATTCCTTTCAGTCCTATCTTCCTTTGGAGGAGACCTCAACTAGAGAGTTTCTAAGAGCCCTGGGTTTCATGGCATCCACTATCCCAATGGTTCCCTTTGCCAGATTCCATATGAAAAAGTTCCAGTGGTGTCTGAAGGCAGTTTTGACTTATTGTCATCGCATAGAGTTCCGCATTCCTCTTTTGCCTTGTTTAAGGAAGGACTTTCTTTGGTTGATCAACCGGATATTTATAAATCCAGTATTCCTTTTCTGATGTCTGCCCCAATTCAAGAGCTGTTTACAGATGCTTCATACCTAGCCTGGGGGAATTTTTACAATAGCAACAGGTTTCAGTGCGTCTCATCTTCTCAGGAGGTGAAACAACATGTTAATTTCAAAAAAATGAAACCTGTGATCCTGGATCTTCAGGGTCTGTATTACTTCTAGTCTCCGAGTCCACTCAGGGTCTTTATGGACAGCACCACGATTGTGTAGTACATAAAAAAAAACTGGGGAGCAAAGTCTTATTGTCTTTACAGACTATCCCTCATAGCATGGGACATTGCCATAAATCATCACTTGATTCTTCAGGCTGTTTGTATTCCCTCTGAAACCAATGTAGGGGCAGACAGTCTGAGCAGATCCTCAGGAATGGATGATCTGAAGTAGTTAACTTAATTTGGTCATCAATCTGTTGGTATTGGATCCGACCCGGCAGCTTTCCAAGCTAAAGATCTGAGCTCCATGCTCCTCCCCCTTACCCATAATACCCTGTGACCTCCTTCCAATCCTCAGATCTCGTTTACAGTGGCTTGGTCAAGCACGAGTTTGAGCTCCTAGTGTTTTCAGGCGATTTGTGTGTATATTTTTGCTTAAAAATCTCTCTAATAGTTTTAGTGTGTGTGGTTAGTTTAGATTAATAGTTTAAATCCCTTAGCTTTCATCCCTCGTAGTTTAACACCTAGTAGGCCCCTCTTTTCCCTTAGGTGTTTGTGTGGGGCGTGTGTGTGTCGTTTATCTAGGAATCATGGCCGAGGCCCCAAAGGCCATTTTTTCTAAGTGCACTGAGTGTGGCCATAAGCTATCCCCAGTGGATGGCCACACACAGTGCGTCCTCTGCCTGGGGTACCTCATCTGACCTCAGGCTGCCAGATTTGTGCAGCCTTTAACCCCCAGGCCCTGAGGGATAGGAGGAATAAGCTGATTCTGGCTGGTCTCCTACCCATGGAATCGACTTCTTCCGCCTCTCCCTCGGTGGCTACAGCCGTGGCTGCTCAGCCTGCTGTCCCCCCTCCCCTGGCTGGGACTCAACCTCCCACCTCTTCCCAGGGAGAGAGTGAATCTAAAATAGATAAGAAAGAGAAGACAGAGAGAGAGGGAGAAAGAGAGAGACAAAGAGAGGCACAGAAGCCACAAGCGGTGTGCCAACTCAGACCCCTCGGCCCCGTCTGCCAAAGTGCTCTCGTCGCCCCAGAAGGTCCCCGGGCCTTCCTCCCCTTGGCTCCATTCTCCACGCTTCTCCCCGGAGCCAGAGGAGGAGGCCCGGTCATCTTTGAGGTCGTCACGGTGGCCCTCCTGGCCAGCTTCGGCGGCCTCTTCAAAGTCAACCCGTTGCCTCTCCGACGCTAATAAGGACTGGATGATGCGTCTCTTTCTCCAAATCCAATTGCAGATAGGAGTGTTGCTGCCTCCCCCCCTCTGGGGAAGGGAGTTCAGCTCCACGTTTTGCCCCGATAGCTCCTTCTCCGATCCACTATCGGGTTTCGGATCCGAGGAGTCTCTGAGTCAGGGAGTCTGTGCTGATGGTTATCGCTACCTCGATGCCGGCCATGCCCTTGAGTTTGTTGGATCCCTTTTCGGATCCAAGCTCTCGGGGCCGAGAGCCGTGCGTCGGATCCGAGGGGGCCAGTGTGTCTTAGGCTCTGTTTCAGTCGGAGCACACTTCCCTCTCGGGTCCGAGCGCTTCAGCTCCGATGCCGATCCCCACGCCGGATCCGAGGGTGTTAACCACAGAGAGATTGGTTCACCCTCGGCTTTTGACGTGGTAGAGAGGGTTCTCTCGAGAGGTTCGAGACCCCCTACTCTTTCTTCGGGATCTTGCCCCACTCCCTTGCAGCTGGGCTTGTCTTCCATCATCCAGTCCCAGGGACAGCCTGCGTTGATGCCCCAGCCCATTTCACTGGCGGAACTTGACCCTGTTGGTGAACCCTCCTCGGACAGCCCCACCGAGGAGGTCCCTCACAAACGTAAGTGTAAGAGGAGGCACTTGGACTCCCCTGAGTCCCTCACGGAGGACACCGATTTGGAGGAAGGGGAAGGTTCCCCCAGGTCACCCCCCCCAAAGACGTCTCCTTTGGAGACATTATGGAAATGCTTCACCAAAAGGGGGGGGGTGGTCAGCCCAAAAACCTTCCTCGGACGAGTTGGTATTCCTGGAGGCATTCAACGCAGGCCCATCTACCTCTTGGGTGTCCTCTCCGGCCAACCCCCTGGTTGACCTCATCACTACCAGGGCATGGAAGGAACCGGATACTGTAGAGCCAATCCCCAGGAGACCAGATAGGATTTTTAGTCCCCCCGCGGATAGGACGGCTTGGAGTAAGGGCTCCCCGGTAGATGCCATGGTGGTGGCGGCAGCCACCAAGAAGGAACTTGTTCAGGATAGTTCATCGATCCATCCCCATGATAGAGTATCAGACGATGGATCGTATCGGGAAGTGGATGTTTGCTTCAGCTACCTTTTCCATAAGGGCGCTGAATTATTTGGTACATGTAATTAGACTTCAGCGGGATCTGGTGAAAGAATACGCTGAGTCTCCCCCTGAGTCCATGTCGACAGAGGACAAACGGACCTTCTCAACTCACATGGCCACTCTGAAATCTGTATCAAACACATCTATGTGGCTACTTTTCTATGCCATGGAAGGAGCCGCTAGAGCCAGCGGGTCCGGCATCACTTTAAGGAATCACGCCTGGCTCCGGCTTTGTGACTTTTCAGAACCTTTCAAGGCGTCCTTTGCGAATGCACCCTTCGGTTCTACCCTGTTCGGGAAGACCATCTGTGACACATTGGTTCAGAGCAAGAAAGACGGGAAGGCGCTGTCTGCTGTCGGAATCCGCTTCTCGGCTGTTCAAAGGTCCTTTTCCAGGAACCAGAGAGGACAAAAGAAGATGTGGTTCCAGAAGTCTCAGCAGTCCCGTTACTCTCCGGACCCTTCATCCTTCAGAGGTGGGGGGGGGGGACAAGGTGAATCCGGCCCAGAGGCAGAGGGGGGGGCCGAAAAATTTTGAGTCTCGGGAACCTTTTTCTGACCGACCCACGCAGCAGCCATGAGGGGTTTCCCGACTGCTCCTCTCTGGAGGCAGTCTGGGGGCATTTTTCGAAGCACCTGGCTCAATGAGAGTCCATCACAACAGATCGCTGGGTGCTTCGAATAATATCCAGAGGTTACTCAATCCCTTTCATAAACCAACCTCCTCAGTCGAGGCACCTCCCCGGTGTACCACTCAGTCAGAGGGAGGCTGCAGCTTTAGAGATAAAAAAGCTTCTAGAAAAAGAGCCATCTGGCATGTCCCCCCAGGCCAGTCCGGATTAGGCAATTACTCCAGGCTCTTTTTGGTGCCAAAGAAGATGGGGGACTTAAGGCCGATTCTCGACCTTTTAACCATGATCCTCTTCATTGCCAAGGAGAAATTCCGGATGTTCACGCTTCAATCCATCCTGCCCCTTTTGCAGGAGAAGGACTGGATGTGCTCCATAGACCTCAAGGATGCATACTATCATATTCTCATGGACAGACGATCCAGGAGATTCCTCCACTTTCTGCTAGGGTCCAGTCATTACCAGTTCAGGATCCTACCCTTCGGCCTCACCACAGCCCCCAGGGTGTTCACCAAGGTCATGGCAGTTGTAGCAGCCCACCTGAGACTTCAGGGAATACAGGTTTTTCCTCTAGACAACTGGCTCCTTACTGCCCCCACCAGGCATCTACTCTGCTTAGCCAGGGATTGCTTCCTACTATTAGCATCCCAATTGGGGATCACCATAAACTTCAAGAAATCATCCCTTCAACCAGATCAAATCTTGGAGTTCATAGGGGCCAGAATAGACACGCTTCAGACCAAGGCCTTCTTGACATCAGACAGACTTCGCAGTTTGACCCTACACATTCTAGCCCTTCTTCACTCACCTGCCCCGTCGTCGGAGTTAGTCCTGAGAGCTTTAGGGTCCATGGCAGCAGCAATCAATCTCACTCCCTTAGCTCGCTTGCACATGAGGGTTCTCCAGTAGACTTTGCAGGTTCAGTGGTCCATCCTTCACCACCTGTTGGACTTACCGATTCCTATCAGCAGAGTTTGCAGAAATTCCCTCATGTGGCTCCAATCTCAAGAGCTTCGGGAAGGATGACCATTTGTTATTCCACAACCCCAAGCCACGGTGACCACGGACGCTTCCCGCCTTGGGTGGGGGGGGCATTACATGGGCAGAACTGTCCAAGGTACGTGGACTCAGACAGAGACCGTTCTGCATATAAATGTACTAGAGATGAGGGTGGTTCTTCTAGCGTTGCAAGCCTTTCATGCCTTTCTCCCTCCAGGGAGTATTGCAATTCAGTTAGACAACATGTCAGTGGTCTGGTATATCAACAAACGGGGGAACCAGGTCTTACCCTCTTTGCCGAGTGGCCATGAGAGTTTGGGATTGGGCGATATCCACCAACCGTTTTCTGTTAGCAAGGAACATCCCAGCAGACAAACTGAGTTGAACTATCCTCTCGCCCTACGAGTGGTCTCTGAATCCTTTAGTAGCGAAACAGATCTTCCGCAAGTGGGGTCAGCCTTGCTGCGATCTCTTCACGTCGCCTTCCAACGTGAAGTGCAGTGAGTTTTTCACTCTAATCCCTCCTCTGGGGGAAGCCCCAAGAGATGCTCTAGTCCATGCTTGGCCACTCAGTCTTTTTTATGCTTATCCTCCTCTTCCGTTGATGACAAAATTCTTACAGCAAGCTCGTCGGTTGGGGAACACGATTATCCTCATAACCCCATTCTGGCCTCATTAAGCCTGGTTCCCGTGTCTACGGTCTCATCTTATAGCTCCTCTCTGGATCTTTGATCCCATCCCGGATCTGATATCTCATCCTTTGGGATTGGAACCCCCCCGAATCTGGTCGATCTCAAGCTCTCAGCTTGGCTGATCCAGTTCCATTAGTTGCTAGAACTACCGGTATCTCGTCCGCAGTTAGATCTATCCTGGTAGCGGCACATAAGCCTTCTACCAGGAAGGTTTACAATAGTAAATGGAAGTGGTTTTCCATTTGGGTGTCTCATAGGAATTTAGACCCTTTCACTGCTTCCATCCCAGCAGTGCTCGATTTTTTATCTCATATTTTTCAGCAAGGGGCCAGTTCTTCTACTGTAAAGGTTCAAATGACTGCCATCTCCCAATTTCACATTGGAGACCATCTCAATCCCCTCACTTCCACCAGGATTTGTATGACTTTTCTGAAAGGTACGTTTCCCTTGAGACCTCCTATTAGGAGGCGAACATCATTCAGTCCATTAATATCCCAGTTTTTTTCCCTAACTATCAAAACAAAGGGGAGTACAAACTTCATTTGTTAGACGTTCATAGACAGTTATGCTTTTATTTACACAGAACAGCTGCTTTCCGCAAGTCTGATCAGCTTTTTGTTTCCTTTGCAAAACCCTTCTTGGGTAAGCCAGTTTCGAAGGTGACTCTAGCCAGATGGATTTCTAATTGTATTCTGCTCGCATACAAACTATCTGGCCTACCAGAGCCTGTAGGGGTTCATGCTCATTCTACTCGCTCTATGGCTACATCTGCTGCATTCTGGTCTAGAGTTTCTTTGGATGACATTTGTTCTGCAGCTACTTGGGCATCCCTCTCATACCTTTATCTCTCGCTATAAATTGGATTTAGTGTCCAGAGGAAGGGTGGCTTTTGGCTCTGCAGTGCTCCGGGAATATCCTTCCTTGAGGACCTCCCAAGTTTTTGGTAGCTGGGGACTCTGTCCCACAGGTTGATGACCAAATGAAGTTAACTACTACAGATAAAGAAGTTATGTACTCACCATAACATTCCATCTGAGTAGGTAACTTCATTTGTCAGCAGCCGACCCTCCCACCTTCCCCTTAAACTGGTTCTTTGATTACCTGGACCCTAGGATGGTTTATCAAGTCCTTTGTTAATCCTTAGGTTAGGGTTTTTCAGGTTGTCGTTTTGTGGTTGTGAGGTTATATAGATGGGCAAACGCGATCTGAGGATTGGAAGGAGGTCACAGGGTATTATGTGTAAGGGGGAGGAGCTTGGAGCTCGGATCTCTAGCTTGGAAAGCTGCCGGCTCAGATCCAGGTCAGATCCGATACCCACAGGTTGCTGACAAATGAAGTTACCTACTCAGATGGAACGTTATGGTGAGTACATAACTTCTTTTTATACTGACAGATTTTCCTGGACATTGTTCATCGGTAGAATACTGCTCAAGTAGATCTGTTTGCCTTCCCCCAGAGCAGACATCTCCCCAAGTTACGTTCCAGAGTGCCAAGTCCTCTTGCTTAGAAATTGGATGGCATGTACCTATATATATTCTCATCTCTTCACTGTTAACAAAGATCCTACACGAGATCATGTTGGACAGGCTGAAAATTTTGGTGATTCTCTTTGGGCTTGGCACCACTGGTTTCCCCTTCTTTTTCACCTGGTCAGGGACAGTCATCACAAATTACCTCACAGTTTGGATCTATTCACACAGGACAAGATCTCTCTAATTTTCACTCATTTTCTCAACTTATCACTTTGAGTGTTGAGTTTTGATTCTTTGTGAGCATTATTTTTCTGAGCACATACTTCCCTTTTGCAGAAGGCAAGAAAACCCACTGCTATAAAATCTTATGTTGCTAAGTGGAAAATATTTTCTTGGTGTCACAACAATGAACATTACCCTCTGGTATTGGTACTGTTCATTCCTATTTATATGAGATGCTCGATTCTGGTTTGGCATATGTTTCAGTTAAAGCTGATTTGTTTACTGTTTTAGCTTGTCTACCTCTACATCCAGCACTTTCTAGATTTGAGGTCAGATATTTTTGAAAATGCAACCTTCATGTTAGGCAAAAAACCCATTTGTTCTCCTTGGCACCTGATCTGTGTTCTTGAAAAATTAACTCAGCCACCTTATGAACCTGCAGCTGCTTCCACTTTATAATTGTGTACCTGGAAAAAATGTGTTGCTGGTGTGTCTGACCTCTGGCAAGAGTCTTTGCCTTTCAGGCTCTTAAGGCCATTCCTCTCCCTAGTTTTCCACAGGGACAGAGTATATCTTCAAACTAACCTTGCTTTTATGACTAAGATAGTTAATGATGCATCTTTGAATCAGACCATCCATCTTCCTTCTTTCTTTCCTTCTGCATAAAATAGCAGTAAGAGGATTCTCCATTCTTTGGATTTGCATAGACAACTTGGCTATTATTTAGATAAGACTAAAGGGATTAGGAAATCTGAGCAATTATTTCTTTTCAGGGCAAGAAATTGGGTTTGACAGTTTCTAAACAATTTTCTTCTTGGATTTCTAAAGCCATTTTCTTTTGTTACACTTTTCATGAAAAACAGCTTCATACTTCCATTTGAGCTCATTCTGCTAGGGTGGTTGCCTCTTCTGGGGCTTTAGTTTTAAGTTGTCAATGCTAGTTCAATTCTGGAGGCTGTCACTTGGTCTTCTCTGTCTACTTTTACAAAGCAGTACAAGTTGGATGTGTTTTCAAGACCAGAGCAGTTTTTACTTTGACTAGCCTTCATTTTTTGGAGGGTTCCTCATTTCCTTCTTCTCCACCCTTTCTTTTCAGTAGATTTAGTACTCTTACTATAATATGGAATACTGAAGCAGTGACTAAGGAAGAACGTATACTGTAAGTTCTTACACAACTATACTAACAGCAGGTGTCCTACTTGTCACTGTTAGTTTTCTGTCCTTTCCTCCTTACCGCTGTGGGGGGTTTCTTTCTATTCTTTGGTCAAGGAACTACTTTTCCTTTTTCTGGCAGTACATGTACCATGTTCCTTTTTTCTTCATTTGCTGCTCCTTTTCTTTTGGGACAGTTCATTTCGGAGGGTTTGGCAGTCGTACTTCATTTTATGTACCTTGTGCTTCAAATGTAGAACAGTCATCTGATGTACACGGCATGGAGGGGCCCAAATTTTGGAATGTTAGCTGGATGTATGGCTACCCTCCACAGGATATCCGTGTAGTAAAGAGTACTGCAACAGTGACAAGTAGGATAACTACTGTTACGCTAAGTTCTTACATAATGGTGCTTTCTTGAGGTCAGGCCAGGAGGGCAGATGCGCACCTGCAGATAATTTCCATTGACAAAGAATAGAATTGTAGCAGTCACTGTTACGTAAGAACATCATCTCTTTTAGTGAGTACACTCACACAGCTGCTCTTCCTTTGAACATATTTTATTTGTGTTCGTCTTTAGCCATCCTGACGAAGCTTTGGCAAAAAGCGTAGCCTACTTCCAGGCTTCCTTTTGAGTGTACACCCGTCCTCCTCGACTACACTCCGCTCCGTTGCCCTTAGTCTGCTTTCCTCGTCTGGCCAGCTTTCTCACCTCCTTCTAGTACCACGAGCTAGCCTTATTATTTTTCTGTTATTGGGCTTCCCCCCACCATACCACTGTTCTCTCTCTCCCGCGACAGAATTACACTCCCTTAGGGACATCCCTTGATGGCTCTGGGTGGGCTCCACTCTGTATTTATTTTTTTCAGTAGTCTTTGTCAGTACTTTTTTTTCATTCTTGTATGTATTTCCAGGCTCTTTTCACCCTGTTCTGCTTCTCCTGCCACATGCACCCCCCCCCCACCCCACTCCTCTTCATTCCGACCATTTTATTCAGATTATCCACTGCCCATAGTCTGTTCACGTACTCATTTCCTCCATGTGTTTTCTTTATTTGTATTTTTACTTTTTTTGATGGTTTTTATTTGTATTTTTTATTTTCCACAGTTACGGCTATTTTCTGTATTTATTTATATTTTCATGGCTATGCTCTGTTACACCATATTTATGGTTTATGTTTTACGCTTTTTAACATGTTCTGCTTCTTGACCTATCGAGTACGAGCTATAGGATGTTTACACCAGCATAATAACCGCTACGCTAACAAATAATGATTATGAACTCTGTAAGGGATGTCGTCACTAGGTCAGGACCAATCACATTTAAGGAACACAACTCCACCTCTGGTCAACTATGACACTCCCCCACACTAGCTGTAAAAATATAGGAGCATGCTGAGCCTTTTCCTTGGAACTACGCCTTGATGGTACTTGGACCGACAACAGTAAGCTTGGTTTTGAACCGTGGATGTGGGTTTTGTTCTTTTTTCCAGCGATAGGCGACACCGGTTCTCTCTCAATAGACACCCACTCGCCTTTGTATTACAGCATTTTTTCTGGTCTTGTTTCCTTGTGTAATCCTTTTCTGTTTGATTGCAAGTTTCATGTTTAGTTTTAGTCTTGTCTAGTCTTACTTGTTCCAGTGTAGGGGCTTAGTCCAAATTTGGATACTGATACATTACGTCCCCGAGTTATTTGTTTTTTAAGCACAAAGGATCTTGTCGGAGAGCTCTGAGCCTTTCTAAAGGCTATTACATTTGGGTAATCAGAGCTTTCAGCCTTTCTACAGGCTATTGAGTTAGAGCTTTCTGCTGCCTACGGGCACACAGGATCTGACAGCCTTTTTAAAGGCTTCTTAACATAGCCTTTCTAAAGGCTCCTCAACAGAACCGCTGATAGCCAGTGTTAAAGCACCCCCAGCCATAAGCAGGAACATTGGAGTAGCCATGAGCTGGTATATGTCGGCAGTAAGCCCAGATTCTACAGACATTTTACGGCCCAGAGAGGGCTGGGGGTTTGTAGCATGAAGGAGCTAGTATGAAGGATCTGATCAGAGTACTCTGAGCCTTTCTAAAGGCTATCTTTTCAGGGTAAACAGAGCTTTCAGCCTTTCTAGAGGCTATCTTAGGCATCTTCAGCCTTGAGCGGGTTCATCGGAATGACCGTGTGCTGGCACATATGGACAGTAAGCCTTGATTCCAGGTCCTGCTTACACCAGGAACAGTAACAGTGGTCACCCAACATGGGAATAAACTCCATACAAGGCCGTTAGGACCTTTCCTTGTTGGAATTAGTCGGCTCTTGTCCAGACGTCACCTGAGAGAATAAGGCAATACATCCGCAAACAGGCTGGATCTGCAGGACTAAGGCTGTACTTTCATATCAAGAACAGGAGCCTTTTTCAAAGATATCCGCACCTACACAGTTTTTATTTGGCGTATTTATCAAGTTTGTGTTATATTTTGGAAAATATGATTCATGATGTTAACAGTTCTGTTGAGTACATACAAGGGGCAGTATGTGTAGTCAGTTTTTTTTTTTTTTTTTTTTTTTTTTTTTAAGTGGGACTATTAAAAAAATTCTTTGTGCTAGAGAACTGGCTATAACATTCCAGCTGATTCTGACTAGTTACAAAAGATGCTGTCCTACGTTGACTCTTACCCTAGCGTATGTGTTTTGCAAGTTGTTCTGTCACTATAGATCTTTAGACTTTGTAGTAGCATATTTGTCTGCGTTGGTGCACTAAACATAGAATGTTGAAGTGTTTGAGGGACATATTATCTCCCATCATTGTTTTACTTTTCCTCTGTGTCTCCTGACTGTCATTTGTAATGCACATTACCTCTTAGATTAGAAAGGATGCTGACAGTGTTACCCCTTATTTTTCTGCTTACTTTTGTTCACCAGGAAATTCTGACTGGGAGAGTAAATTCACCATTTTCATTAAAGGCTTGGGGAGAAATGTTCCACAAATTAAAACAGTGTACATAGTACTTACACACATGTTCACAGTGTGAGCATTTAGGGAGATCATATTTGATTTAATTTAGGAAATATTCTATAGAATATTAAAAAAAATTCATGGTAGTGATATACTAAAATCAAAATCAAGATAAGTAGTATTAAATCTTCACAAACCACTAGTTGAGTAGTTGTGTACAAATAGTAGAGGTTATATGATGGTTTTAAATAGAATGATGGTGAATGGGAGTATAGTCCTGTAGGATAAATTAGCCAGGATGGTGTGAACATTGATAAATCCAACTATTTTTTTAGTACGAGGTAAGTGAAACATTTATTTTTGTAGTGTGAGGCAAGTGAAACTTTAAAGCCAGTGATTTCAGTTGTTTGTCTTTAAGGGAAAGTCAATAGGAGGAGTCAGCTTAGTGGCTTGCTAGGAGTTACACGGTATGCAAGGTGGGGCTCTGGAATTGCTAACTACTTGACTGTTTTCTCAGTTTATTTCTGCAGTTGCTAGGTCTTTGGGTACTATGTAGGTAGATTGTATGATCCACTTGTGATAGTATATGATGCAAGATTTCTGCACCTAGTTTCTTGAACTGTTAGAATGTTTTGCTTTCAAGACATGGATACCTGAGAATTAGCATTTATTTAACAGTAGCCTTTTTAATAGTGGTATATGAAGTCATTTTCTCACCCCTTCATCTTTTTATGATCCCTACATCTTTTGGAAGACAAATGGTCAGTTTTGTTATTAAAACTTTGTGTCAACATGGATTTTCTTTCCTCCACAGACTTCTGCAAATGTAGCCATTACAGATCGTTGTGATAATGATGATGGTAATGCTGTAGACATTACAGAAGGCAGTAATCCAATGGAAGAATGTGTGGAGTGCCCTCTCTGTGGTAGGAACTTTCCACTGGCAAAGATCGAGGTACATGCTGCAAACTGCAGCGATATTGGTGAACAAGAATACATTGAAGAAAACTCAGGTATTTGTTTTTCTTTGAAGTGCAAATGCTAAGTTACAGTTTGAACTAGCTTCCCTTTTGAAAACAAGGCAGCCCCAAATTGCAACTTAGTATTTTTTAAGGAGCACAAATTTGTCCTGTCAGTGTGTGTAGTTTCATGGCCATATGTTTTTTCTGATGTAATATTGCCATTAAAGCATAGCATTTAAAATGTACATGTGATGTGTTGGCAGGCAACAAACTTTTACAGCTTAGTGGTCCCTTGTAAATGTTTATTTGATAAGTAATAGAGTAGCCTAAGCAATATGGGTTCTACCTGGTAAATATACAACATCCGACCAGCTTCCAAAGCTTTCATGGCAGCCTCCACTTGCCCAAATCATTAGTCAGATGTGGATGTGAAGTCCTTCAAAACTTTCCTGCCACCGAAGAGAGAGCTCCTCTGTAGCATTTCCAGGATTAACATTCAGCTAACACTTCCATTGCTGGGCTGATAAATCCCCTTTGGGTGAGAAAAAACTACCACCTGACTTTTTTATAACAGAAAACTTGCTTTTTTGTGAAACTTAAATATTTAAGGAAGGAAAAGGTGCTTTTGACTGTCATGTGATTTCACTTTTATATGGGAGCATTACTTTTACTTTAAAAACGGTTAAAACTTAATTTAAACCACTTTTATACAGAAGAAACTGATGTTGATGTGCATTCTGGGGCCAGGGTAAGTGTTTAAAATGTTTTTTTACTGTATTTTAATGGGGGATAAGTTAACCTTTTTAACTACCTGTTTTACTGACTATTGCTGCAAGACTTTCCCAGGAATCGGGCACCTTTTCTGGCTCTGTCACGAAAGGAGATACTGCCAGCCCAGCTATCTGGAATTTTGTAAATAATTGTATGTCATTTGTGAATATTAACATGATTTATATCAAAGTGTAACTAAAGACGATACTGCCAGGACAGCTGTCTGGAATTTTGTAAATGGTTGTCTCATTTGAGAATGTCAACATGCTTCATGTAAGATGCTTGTGTTACAAGTGTATTAGAACTGCATGTTGTGTGTATATGAAACTGCTGGTGCAGAAGTGTGTGTTGAAAAAGTATTTTACAAAGTACTGAGTTTAGAGATGTAACCACAGTGTATCCTACTGGATTAGAACAGAAATGTACCTGCACTATTGTAACTGTTTAGCTGTATATATTTTAACAATGGAAACTGGTACACCAGAGGTTAACTTCAGAAAAAATATCTGAAATTAAATTACTTTATAGCCGCGTAATAAAAGGATGTTGTCTTTCAGTGCAGTAACAGACACAATGTCTAGAACTAGAGGTTCACTGTATTGTCTTGGAAATATTTTTATTGTTTTATGACTTCCAGGATCTGCCTTAGATCTAAGACGAGCCTTGTCTGTGTATTTTCACAAGTAGGTGCTAAATGCTAACAGCTGCATCAGTGGGGAGTTTTACCTGGGATCGAGTCAGAGGACAAAATTTTATGTCATTCTGCAAGCTATCCCAGCAGTAATATTTGAGATATTAATTTAAGAACTCTCTTAGAGAGATTGAGTATTCTATATTTTTCTTTGACCTAACATCATCTTGAAAACCCACTCACCACATCTGCCTTGCTTGCTCTGTAAGTAAAGTAACTAGGCTGTAGTAATTTTCTAGATATAGTCAGGAATATAGCAAAGCTTAATTTAGATGATTTTCTTTATTTGAGACTGTCCTGCAATGTTGTAAATATTTCCTGGGATTTTGAACTGTGATGTTACTGTGATTATATAATGAGTATTTTCTTGTTCTTTTATTATTTATTATTAAATATATTTAAACTTTTCATTGTGACTGATATTTGTGAGACATACTTAAGTTCTGAGAGTACCTGCATATCTATTTGGTGACACTGAGTAGGCCACACGTAACAACCTTGCTCTTAATCAGACTACCATTTGTATTGATAGTAACATTACACAGTAAGATTGTACACCCTTTGTTAAGGGCCTTAAAGTAGCTGATAAAGAGGTGGCTGGTGGCAGTAATAACAACCTTATAGTCTTGGCAGAAGGGGGCATAGCTAGTAAACCTGTGCCAGCCGTTCCCAGGTGTGTGTATATGTAAAACAGATCTCCAAGTGTGTGTGTGTGTCAGCTATTTGGGAAAGGACACGACGAGCTAGTTGGACAGAGAGAGAGTGTTGGAGGTCTCGACTTGGCCAGTCAGCTGAGATCTCAACTCTATAGCTGTGCCAGTGGGGAGTCTTCTTGAGGATCTGGAGAAAGATGGAGAAACCAACCCCTGACTGACTGTGGTGTCTGTGTGCTCTTAAGAGAAATTGCACTTAATGTAGGGAGTTGCACCTGAAAATACTGTGTTTGTACCTGTCATCTTCCCATGTACTTTCCCCAGTGGTGCTAGTGAGGCTTTTTGATTACTGGGCCAGCTGTGGGGCATCACATATATTGGTTGGCAGTGGTGGGATATTCACATATTAGGATTCAGTGGTGTGGATATTGAACTTCTGTAACCTGTAAACAGTTTTCAGTAAGGAAGGAAGACGTTTGTACTCTCAATCAGTCACACAGAGAACATTCAGAGTTTCACATCACAATAGTTGTATTTATTTTTTGTTAGCATAGTTAGTCAGGGAGAGCAGGCAAGGATGTCAGCAGGTGGGTATGGCAAGCTGATAATGAGCCAGGTGGTTGAGATGTGCCAAGTCAAAGGACTGGTGCATGCCAACCTGACTAAAGCAGAGATGATTGCAGCCTTAGTCACTGCTGCATCACAGACCAGCAACCAGGAGGACAATCAGACTGACCTTGCGGATGTACAACACTCAAAAATTGACAGTTCAACCTTTCTACAGAGGACTTAAAAATCCATCTGGAGTTAGAGACTTGAACTGGAGGCCATATGGTTAAAACTAGAATCAGCAGAGAGACTGCGACAGGAGAAACAAATGGAATTAGAATCAGCAGAGAGACTAAGACGTCTGGAAGCTGAAGAAAATGAGAAGAGGCAACATAAAAAGGAGATACTGACTCTTCGCCAGATTTATGGAGGTAATGGGGAAGGGCGTAACCGAACCCCAGAAGCAATAAAGGTCAGTAAATGTCTTCCACAATTTACAGAGGGTGATAATTTTGATAGTTTTATTTATATGTTTAAAAGGGTGTGTAAACAGTATAATGTTGACCAAGGGCTCTGGGTACAGTTCCCGACCCCCTTACTCCACGGTGAAACTGTAACTGCTATTTCTAAATTGTCTGATACTGATTGCTTAAATTATAGTACTGTTAAAAATTGTCTAAAGTGTTTTAAGTTAACACCTGAAGCTTGGAAGCTTATAGAAAAACATTTCATGAGCATAGATGCAAGGCAGATGAAAGTGTGTGTGAATATATTGCTGAGTTAAGCACTTATTTTCATAGATGGATAAGTGGGTGTCAGGTCACCACTTTTGAAGAGCTGACAGACTTTGTGGTGAGGGAACAAGCCCTTAGCACGTTGCCTGGGGACATGAGAATTTGGTTAGCAGACAGAGAATGTAACACAGCAGATGAGTTGGGGAAAAAAGGGAGACCTATACGTACCAAGCAAGGCATCACTGCACAGGAAAGGGATACCCAGTGCTGCTCATGGGTCTAAGGGAACCCGTGGTGGGCAGCCTAAGCCACCCCAACAGAGTCTGCCAGTAGCAGGGGAAGTCACTAGTTCAGGTACATGGCCAGAACCAAGGGTTAAATGTTTTTAATGTAACCAGTGGGGCCATGTAGCATATAAATGTCCACTGAGGCAAGGTGAGGAACAAAAGGTGGTAGAGCCAGTAAGTGGGAATGAGAGAATGCCAGCAGTAAGTTGTCTGGAGACAACAAGGGTACCAGATTACCACAAGAGGTTATAGCTTGCCTAAGCAGATGGGAAACAGGCCACTGCTAAGAGAGAGAGAGAGTCTCTGACCTAACCATTGTGAAGCCTGCAGTGGTTAAAGAGGAGCACTACTTGCTTGGGCAGTCTACTCCATTCAGAGCTTTAGGAGGGACCCCATTCCAAATACCTTTGGCTAGGGTTCACCTTGACTGGGAGGGTAGAAAAAGAAGCAAGGAAGTAGGTGTGTTTGAAGGATATCCCTACAGATGTCCTGATAGGGAATGATTTTTGTAATACAGTACCTTGTGTGCATGCAGTTAACATGCAGTCAGTCTTGGATACAAGCATCCAAGTCTGGTAGCCCGGGGGGGGGGGGGGGCAGACTGACTGACTGACTGACTGACTGCACACTTGAAGCCAAGACTGGTGAGGTGGTTACTTCAGGGAGGGAACTACCCTTTAGCAGTGAGACTGAAAGTGAGCCACAGCTGCTTGTGGGTACTGATGTTCTCTTTGGCAGAGTGAGTAGTAGTACCCATGCTGACAGTGAGGCACCGCTGTCAGAGGATACCAGACTTCCCGTGAAAGGGGAGCTGGGAAGGGTTACCAAGGGGAAGTTGAGACAGGCTCAGGTCTTGGACCTTACATTACAAGGCCTAAGGGAGGTAGCTAGTGAGTAACCTGATTCACAAGGAAAGGAGGAATTTGTATACTGGGTCAAAGGGTTAATGTTTAGAGTGGATCCCTGAGGGAGGGCTAGAGGAGGGCAGTTGGTAGTGCCCAGAGCCTACTGTCTGGCACTTATAGCCATAGCCCATGACATTCCCTTAGCAAGTCATATGAGGCTAAAGCGTACAAAGAGACTCATTATGCAGAACTTTTATTGGCCTGGGATTTCCAGAGATGTAATAGGGTACTGCAGGACCTGTGACCAGTGCCAAAAGGTAGGCAAGGCAGGAGACCAGGTCAAAGCTCCTTTGGTGCCTTTGCGTGTGATCGAAAATCCATTTCAGAGAGTACCTATGGATATTGCGGGGCCTTTGAGTACCCCAAATTCCAAAGTGAAGAAGTGTATCCTAGTGGTAGTAGATTATGCTACAAGATATCCTGAGGCTGTGGCTCTTTCCTCCATCGAATCAGAAAAGGTGGCAAATGCTTTGTTAGAGATTTTCAGCAGGGTAGGTTTCCCAAAAGAAATACTGACTGACAGGTACCAATTTCATGTCAGACCTGCTGGCTTGTCTGTGGAAGCAGTGTGGGGTGAAGCACCTAAAGACCACCCCCTACCATCCCCAGACTAATGGCCTGGTTGAGAGGTTAACCTCTACACTGAAGATCATGCTACAGACCTTTGCAGACCAGTTTGAGAGGGAAGTGGGACAAATATTTGCCCTATTGGTTTGATTACAGAGAAGTGCCCCAGGAATCCACAGGTTTTTCACCATTTGAGTTACTATGCGGGCTAGGATGGGGGACCTCTAGATTTGGTTCGTGATGAGTGGGAGGTTGAGTGTGTATCCCACAAGGAGTCTGTTGTGGCATATGTCCTAAACCTCAAGACAAGGTTCAGAGAACTCATGGGCTTGGCCCAGGAAAACCTGGCAGAAGCCCAACAGCAGAAAAAGGTCTGGTATGACAGGAATTCTGGAGCTAGAGAGTATGCTGCCAGGCAGCAGGTTCTGGTTCTCATTCCTGTCAGGCACAACAAGCTGTAGGCAGCTTTGGAGGGACCCTTCAACATGGTAAGGAAGGTCAGTGATGTTAACTACATGGTAGAACTGCTAGGCAGGAGGCAGGGGCTTAAATTTACCATGTTAACATGATGAAACCTTACCATGATATAGAGGCCCTTGTGCTGAGTATTTGCAGTGGCTGGCAGGAGGGGGATCTGGTGACTGATCTCCTCAGTGAGGCTCAGACTGACACCTCAGTGGAAGTGGTAACAATGTCCCAGCAGCTATCCCCTACCCAGGTTTGAGAAATCAGAGCAGTGTTAGAGGAGTTTGGGGGCGTGTTCACTGGGAAACCAGGGTGCACCCACCTGGTGCAGCACCATGTGGATACAGGACCCCAAAGGCCTATTAAGCAGCCCCCTTATAGGGTGCCTGAGAGGGTCAAACAGACTCTGAAGGAGGAGATACAGGAAATGTTGGAACTAGGGGTAGTCCAGCAGTCCCTGGGCCTCCCCAGTGGTGCTGGTACCAAAGAAGGATGGCAGCATCAGGTTCTGTGTGGACTACAGGAAATTAAATAGTCACACCGAATCAGATTCCTAAGACAGATATAGCTCTAGAGCTGGGTGGGGCTACGTATTTTAGCGCTATTGATCTTACCAAGGGCTACTGGCAGGTGACCTTGACTGCCAGAACTAGACAGAGGTCAGCCTTTGTGACGCCTTTTGGCTTGTATGAGTTCATGAAGATGCCCTTTGGGATGACAAACGCCCCAGTGACTTTGTAGAGGCTGATAGATTGTATCTTAGCAGGAGCAGGAGATTTTGCCCTTGCTTACCTGGACGATATTGCCATCTACAGCCATTCCTGGCATGAGCACTTTCAGCATGTCAGGGAGGTGCTGGGCAGGGATGACCATTAGGCCCAATAAATGTCTAGTGGGTATGGCAGAAGTCTCTTACCTATGCATAGAGTTGGGGGGTGGTAAGATCAGGCCAGAGCCTGCCAAAGTGGAACCTATTCAGTCATGGCCTTTCCCCTGTTACCAAAAAACAGGGGAGGGACAACAGGGTACTACAGAATGTTTTTCCCCAGTTATAGTACCATAGCTTCTCCCCTCAGAGACCTGACAAGGAAGAACAAGGTAAATAAAGTAGTGTGGACCACAGCATGTGAGCAGGCATTCCTAAAGCTTAAAGGATATTTGGGAGGACACCCTGTGTTAGCCAGTCCAGATTACAGCAAATAATTTGTTATGCAGGTGGATCTTCAAACTGTAAGGTGGAGCTGTACTCAGCTAGGTTTCCTGAAAGGGGGAAGAGCACCCAGTAGTACATCTCAGTTGTAGACTGCAACCCATGGAGGAGTAGTATGCAGCTGTAGAAAAGAAATGTCTAGCCATAGTTTGGGCACTGCAGAAACTTCAGCTTTATCTGTATGGAAGGAAATTCAAGCCAGCCAGAAAATGCCAAGTTACTCAGGTGGAGCCTGGCATTGCAGGTGTATAATATGACAGTTCAACACCACAGTGGGGTTTTGAAAAGTACTGAGCTTAAAGATGTAACCACAGTATATGCCCTACTGGATTCGAATGGAAATATACCTACACTATTGTAACAGTTTAGATGTATATATTTTAACAATGAAAACTGGAATACCAGAGGTTAACTTCAGAAAAATAGCTGAAATTAAATTACTTTAGCCACGTAATAAAATGATGTTTTCTATCAGTTTCAGTGTAATAATAAACACACTGTCTATAACTAGATGTTCACTGTATTGTTGGAAGTATTTTTATTGCTTTATGACTTTCAGGATCTGCCTTAGATCTATGAAAAGCCTTGTATTTTCACAGGTAGGTGCTAAATGCTACCAGTTGCATCAGTGTGGGGTTTACCTGGGATAATTAGATGACAAGAAATTGTCATTCTGCAAGCTATCCCAGCAGTAATATTTGAGATACTAATTTAAGAACTTTCTTAGAGAGACTGAGTTTTCTGTATTTTTCTTTGACCTGACAACATCAGCTGGAAGACCCAACACATCTGCCCTGCTTGCTCTGTAAGTAAGTTAACTAGGATATAGTAATTTTCTAGATATAGTCAGGAATATAGCAAAGCTTAATTTAGATGTTTTTCTTTGAGACTGTCCTGCAAATTTGTTTTAAATATTTCCTGAGATTTTGAACTCTGATGTTACTGTGATTATATAATGAGTATTTTCTTGTTCTTTTATTATTTATTATTAAACATATTTAAACCTTTCATTGTGGCTGATATTTGTGAGACATATTTAAGTTCTGAGAATACTTGCATATTTATTTGGTAACACTGTCTAGGTCACTCCTAGTAGCCTTGCTGTTGGTCAAACTACCATTTGTATTGATAGTAACATTACACAGTAAGATTACACACTCTTTGTTAAGGGCCTTAAAGTAGCTGATAAAAAGGTGGCTGGTGGCAGTAATAACAATCGTATAGTCTTGGCAGAAGGGTGCAAAGCTAGTAAACCTGTACCACCCTTTCCCATGTGTGTGTGTCAGCTACTTGGGCAGGGATATGAAGCACTGGTTGGACCGAGAGAGTGCTGGAGGTCTTTGCTTGGCCACTCAGCTGAGATCTCAATTCTGTAGCTGTGCCAGTAAGGAGTCTGCTTGGAGATCTGGAGAAAGAGGGAGAAACCAGCCCTGGATGGACTGTGGTCTCTGCATGCTCTTAATGGAAATTACATTTGTTGCAGGGAGCTGCATCTGGAAATACTGTGTGTTGTGTACCTGCCATTCTCCCAATGTCTGTCCTCCACTGGTGCTAGTGTTGAGGATTGAGGGTCCTTGATTACTGGGCCAGCGGTGGGGCATCACAGGCACAACCATGGAGCAGCTCACCATTTCCATAATTCTGCATTCTTCCAACCATAGAAACAAAAAGATTAATAAGCAGCCTTTGCCATCACAGCAGGCTGATAAAAGGCCTCGGCTACAGGTGAATGACTCTGCTGTAGCCAAAGCTGGTTTCTCAGACCACTCATCTTTTCCTTAAGTCTTGCTAATGTAGTCCCCACAGCCACCATGGACCTGGACCTAGACATATTCTCTGTGGCTACTGGAGTGCCCTTGGCAGGCAACAGACAAGGCACGCTTGTCACTTTTATGAGAAAGGTCAGGGAATACCATTCTGCTTAGCCAGAAAGCTGTGTCCATTTCTGTAGCGGTGGTGTACTTCCATAAGTGGGCCTGTTTCTTCAGATTTTCACGTCAAAAAGAAGCAAAAACTTAAACATATGATGTTATGTGATCCTATCTCGCCTACATTCTGTACTGATGGGTTCGGAGCCGATCCTCGGCTCCGACTTGGCACGCTATACTATAGAGCGAAGTCTCTAATTGGCTGAGCTATTCTATATCCCAGGATGCACCACCACCACTTCCCCAGATCTCGTTTGCCGCTTGACAGCAATAGACGTGGTCTCGACTTGGCTGGGCTAAGTACTCTTTACTGACAAATTTTCTGTCAGAATTTCTCTAATTTTTCACCCAAAAGCTGTTTTAACAGCTACTTATCACTTGTTGAGTGTTTTTGTGAAGGAAAGTTGTGTGTATTTTCGCAGCGCTAGATTCCCGCTCTTATTAGTAGAGGTTTCCCTTGCGCTCTAGTTCAGGATATCTGTGTTGTTTAAAATTGCTGTTTATAATTTTTGTGGTACTTGTACATTAAAATCTAGGTCCCGTTTTAGTTAGAGGGGTCTTGCCCTCGCGCTCTGTTAGAGCCTTGTTATAGTTTACCTGTTGTCTGTTTCGGAGTCTATAGGTCAAATCCTGCTTAAGTTAGAGGGATTTGGTTCTCAGTGATTATTTTTGTCCCTAGTGGTTGTTTGTGTTGTTCTAGTGATGTCGAAAGAACATAGACCTTCGGGTTTTAAAAAATGTACCAAGTGTGGGTACAAGATGTCTATAACGGATGATCACTCGCTGTGTGTTTATTGCTTAGGGCCTAAGCACCTTCAAGAGTCGTGTAGTGTATGCCACGCTTTTTCTTCTCGTGTCCTCCAAGAGAGGAAAAACAAATTAATATTGAAAGGGATGATCTCCCCTTCCTTTGAGGAGGCTTTATCTTCTTCCCCCTCTCCTTCCAGGAAGAAGAAGTCTTCGGCTCCAACCAGTCCGTCGGAGCCGACAGCAAAGAAATCAAGGCAGGCTTCTCCGTCGGCTCCACGGACTTCGGAGCCGAGGTCGGAACGGTCTGCCTCGGTGCCTCCAGCCTCGACTCCTCTGTCTTCGGAGCCGAGCGCTCGAGCATCGAGAGGTGTGTCACCTTCTTCGGCTCCAATGGTTTCGGAGCCGAGAAAGGTCACACTCAGTCTCTTCTACCTCGGCGCCGAAGTCCCCGTCGGCTCCGAGGGAAATTGCTGTGCTGGTGGAATCTCCCTTGGTGCCGATACTGCTTGAGACTATTCGGAGCCGGTCCCCCAGTCTTTCGGAACCGGTGGATAAGTCAACTCGGGCCCGATCGGTCTCTTCTCGGTCCTCGAGGATGTCCGATTCGGATATTGACAGGGTGCTTCAAAGGCCGTTTCAGTCTCCAGTCTTTCAAAAGTTAGTCTCGGCTCCAGCCCAGTCGGCTTCGGAGCCGATTGTCCACCCTGTTGTCTTGGTTCCTCCTCCAACAGCCTCGGCACCGTTGGAGTCGGTGCTGGTGGAGGTTTTCGGGTCGGCTCCGACCCTTACTCCAACCCCGACCTTCGGATCGGAGTTCGGTACACGGACCTCCTCGGTCGGCCCCGGGGGTGACACTTCGGGTCCGATGCTTTCGGTTCCGAGCCTCCCTCTCGGTGCGTCGGCTGCGGGAGTGCCTTCTACCGTTGTGGCCTCGGGGGTCGGACCTTCCCAGGACTCGGGGGGGGGGGGGGTCCGGCCTTCAGGGCCATGAGGAGTGCTTTAGCCAAATCTTCCTTGGCTACCTCCACCATCTCTCCAACACCTTCCCTTGGCATGGAGACTTGTTCCTTTGTTGTTCCCCTGTCTCAAGACAGCGGAGCCCTGGGGCCTGAGGTCACCCCCATTGGGGATTCCTCTCTTCCTGGGGGTCCTTCCGAGGCTTCTTCGGAGGAACCTCCCAGGAAGAGACAGTGTAAGAGGAAGCACATCGACTCGCCTGATGAGTCTCTCACCTCGGACACCGACCTCGATGATGCGGAGGGGTCCCCCAAGTCGTCCTCGGATGATGTCTCCTTTGTAGACATCTTAGAAATCCTCAAGCAACGAGGCGACTGGCAGTCCAAACCCCCTTCCGCTGAGGAGTCGGTCTTCCTCAAGGCCTTCGGGGCTCAGCCTTCCGCCTCCTGGGTGTCTCCGCCCTTCGATGAGCTCCTGGATTTGATCTCTCAAAGGGCGTGGGAGCACCCGGATTCTGTGGAACCGGTGCCAGCTCGCCCAAATAAATTTGTCAGCCCCCCCTGAAAAGGAATTCTTATCCAAAGGTGTGGCCGTAGATGCCCTGGTGGTGGCATCTGCTACCCAGCAAGATGTGGCAGAGGCTTCGACGTCCGTCCATCCTCCTAATAAAGAGTCCAGGAGTATGGATCGGTACGGGAAGTGCACCCTTACTTCAGCAGCCTTTACTTTAAGGTCTCTGAATTACCTGACGCACTTCACCAGACTGCAGAGGGATCTGGTCAAGGAGCTTTCAGATACCCTCTCTGGTAACCTACCTGAGCAGTTGGCTCAGACAGTTAGCTCTCAGTTGGCTACCCTGTCATCAGTATCGAACTCGTCCATGAGGCTCATTTCATATGTGGCCGAAGGGGCGAGTAGAGCAGCGGGTACAGGTGTTGCTCTACGGAGACAAGCCTGGCTCCGCCTGTGTCATTTTGCGGAGGCCTTCAAGTCTTTCTTTGCCGACGCCCCCTTTGATAGGTCCTCCTTGTTTGGACCCAAGGTAAAGGACACCTTGACCCACTGTGAACAAGAGGGTAAGACCTTGACTGCCGTAGGGGCACGGTTTTCCACTCCCTTCCGGCCTTATCCCAAGGCTAGAAGAGGGGGGAAAATGTGGTTCCGCAAATCTCAGAAGACTTACCCCTCACAGCAGGATGATTCCCCTTCTAGAGGCAGAGAGGGGGAAATTTTTCAGGAAGACGCCGTCCCAGAGGCGGCAGAGGCCCCCGCAACACTGGAGACCGCGAGTCCTTTCGTGGCTCCTCAACCTTCCAGCATCCCTGAAGGATTGTCCGACTGCGCCGCTCCGGAGCCAGTCGGGGGTCATTTTTCGAGGCACCTAAAGGCCTGGGAGAATATCACTCAGGACTGATGGGTGCTCCGGATCATTGCCGGAGGTTACAACATTCCCTTTTCTCAGCCCCCCCCCCCCACTATCCCGGAAAATCCCGGACCCACCACCCAGTCAACGGGATCTCGCAGCCATCGAAATTTCAAAGCTGCTTCAAAAAGGAGTCATCCAACCGGTCCCCGAAGACCAGACCGGATTAGGGACTTACTCAAGATTCTTTTTGGTGCCAAAAAAGACCGGGGACATGAGGCCCATCTTGGATCTCAGCAAACTCAACCGTTCTGTCAAGAAGTCCAAGTTCCGGATGGTCACCTTACAATCCATTCTCCCGCTGCTGGAGAAAGGTGTTTGGATGTGCTCCATAGATCTCAAGGACGCCTATTATCACATCCTGATAGATCAGGCGTCCAGGAGACACTTGCGCTTCAGCCTGGGAGACAGTCATTTCCAGTTCTGCGCACTGCCCTTTGGTCTCACCACAGCCCCCAGGGTGTTCACCAAATGTTTGGCGGTGGTGACTGCTCACCTGAGAAGTCTAGGATTCCAGGTGTTTCCATACCTAGACGACTGGCTCCTAACTGCCACCTCCAGGCGTCTACTCTTACAAAACCTAGCAGCCACTATTTCTCTAGGCAACTCCCTAGGAATCACCTTCAATTGGGCAAAGTCGGTGTTGCTGCCATCTCAGCGCATACGGTTTATTGGTGTAGAGATAGACTCAAAGCAAATGCGGGTCTATCTTCCTACAGAGAGGATAGAAACATTACAATCTCAAGTCCGAGCATTGCTCTCCAAACGCCGAGCCCCAGCAAGGATGGTCCTACAACTGTTGGGTTCCATATCGGCTACCGTTCTCCTAGTTCCCTTAGCAAGATTGCACATGAGGATTCTCCAGTGGCTCCTGTCAGTCCAGTGGTCGTATCAGGATCTCCCTCTGTCACCTCATTATAATCACGGAGACGTGCAAACAGGACCTCCGTTGGTGGCTTCTTTCCTCCAACCTGGATCAGGGGCGACCCTTCGTTTCTCCACCTCCAGTGGCCACTTTGACTACGGACGCCTCCCAGATGGGGTGGGGGGGACATTACCTGGGCAGGTCAGTACAAGGCAAGTGGCACCCCGACGAGAGTTCCCTACACATCATTATACTGGAAATGAGGGCGGTGCTTCTATCGCTACAAGCACTACACAGTTACCTCCCCCAGGGCATGATTGCCGTTCAGTCCGACAACATGTCTGTAGTCTGGTACCTGAACAAGCAGGGAGGGACCAGGTCCTATCCCCTTTGCAGAGAGGCCATGAAAGTATGGGATTGGGCTATTGCAACCAACCGTTTCTTGGTAGCAACACACATTCCGGGGAGATCCAGTGTGATAGCCGACAGACTGAGCAGAACTATTCTCTCCCTACACGAGTGGTCTCTGAACGATAGAGTGGCAACTCAAATCTTCAGAAGATGGAGAACTCCTTGTTGCGACCTCTTTGCAACTCCCCTCAACACGAAATGTCTGCAGTTCTTCTCTCTCACCCCAGTTCCGGGGGGGTTTCCCAAGGACGCCCTAGTCCAACCTTGGCCCACCGGCCTACTGTACGCCTTTCCACTGGTTCCCCTTCTTCCCAGGGTAATCCAGAAGGCGATTCACTTGCAGTACAAGATGATTTTAGTTGCCCCATAATGGCCTCGTCAAGTCTGGCTGCCCTTTCTTCGGAAACACGCACTGGACGGTCCATGGTTCCTGGACCAGGTGCCAGATCTCTTGATCCACCAGTCGGGACAGCTTCATCAGTCCCTTCACTCATTGAGGTTAACAGCTTGGCTCCTCCACTTCCGACTATAGTCAGGAACCAGGTTTTGGACTCTGAAGTCATACATATCTTTTCCTCGGCCCACAAGAATTCGACTAAGAAGATGTATAACAGCAAATGGAAGAGATTCGCCGTTTGGGCCCAACTCCGGGGATTAGATCCCATTACTACCCCGGTGTCTGATGTTTTGAAATTTTTGGCTTCCTTATTCAATCAAGGTTCTTCGGTCTCTACCATTAAGGTTCAATTAGCAGCCATTTCTAATTTTCATGAAAGTATAGACCCACCTTTGATGAGCAATAAGTTGTGTAAAGCCTTCATGAAAGGTGCTGGGCTGCTACGACTTCCAATTTCTCATCCCGCTCCTCCGTGGGATCTTAATTTCGTATTAGGTGCTTTGACCTCTTCCCCCTTCGAACCAGCAGCAACTTGTGACTTGAAATTTCTTTCTTGGAAGACTGCCTTTTTGGTGGCAATTACATCAGCCAGAAGAGTTTCGGAACTCCAAGCACTATGTGTCAAACCACCGTACTTGGTTTTTCACATGGGTAGAGTATCCCTCAGGCCTAATCCATCCTTTGTTCCCAAAGTTTGTTCTAGTTTTTGTCTCCAACAGTCATTGGAACTCCCAGTTTTCTTCCCCAACTACTCAGACAGAGTGGAATATACCTTCCATTCATTGGATGTTCACAGGCAATTGCATTTTTACTTAAATAGGACGCATCAAACACGGAAAACAGATCAGTTGTTTGTGTCCTTTTCAGACAATAAATTGGGCAAAGCCGTCACGAAGGTCACTATTGCCAAGTGGATCAGAGACTGTATCAGTCATACTTATTTTCTTTCTAATAAAGAGCTTACAACCTCTGTGAAAACTCATTCTACAAGGGCTATGGCTACTTCGACAGCCTTTCATTCCAAGCTTGCCATTAGTGACATTTGTGCTGCGGCTACCTGGTCTTCTCCTCACACCTTTATTTCTCATTACAAATTGGATGTGGCATCTCGGGGGCGAGCTTCCTTCGGTTCCACAGTTCTCAGGAGTGTTTTCCAGTGAGCCACCCAGGAATCAGGTGCTAGGGACGCTGTCTCATCAGTACAGAATGTAGGCGAGATAGGACATAACATCTTTTAGTTATGTACTTACCATAACTTTAGATGTTTGGGATCCATCTCGCCTACATTCCTAATAACCCTCCCTCCTTCCCCCTGCCTTGGAGATCAGAAGAGACCGGACGGTTCAGTTTAGCCATTTCATCTTGAAACAGCTGGCAATGTTATTTCAGCTGTCTATGACTGTGTGCATGTGTGCGGACAAACAAGATCTGGGGAAGTGGTGGTGGTGCATCCTGGGATATAGAATAGCTCAGCCAATTAGAGACTTCGCTCTATAGTATAGCGTGCCAAGTCGGAGCCGAGGATCGGCTCCGAACCCATCAGTACAGAATGTAGGCGAGATGGATCCCAAACATCTAAAGTTATGGTAAGTACATAACTAAAAGTCTTGTCCTGTCTCAGTTACCCTGGACAAGCATAATTTATTGGGTTTAGCCCAGGATTTAATGCAAGCTCTTGACCCTTCCTGTATGAATGTTTCTGGTAAAAGAAAGGGATTGCTAATTTTCTGAAGAGATTCAAGAGGCTGAACCTCAAAATGATTGTGAAAGCACAGACTATTTCATTTCCACAATATTGTGATTAAAATTCTATGGCTTGTGTGGCTTTGGCCAATCATTTTTGGAGGATTATCTTTCTCTGAAACTTTTTCTAGAATGAGTCACTTGTTTCAATGAGAAAATGTAATGTTTCTCATCCCTCAGGAAGTATTATAATAAGCTACATCTGGAATTTCAAGAACCTACTCCTATTCCTCTTGTTTTGTCTGCTTTGGAGGATGTTTGATCACAGCTTGTAATTTACTTGATTTGAAACCTGCTGCCCCAAAGAAAGCAGATAGACTTTACAAGGTGCCGAAGTGCTTTAAGTCTTTATAGACTTTACCCTAGATATGACTACAACAATTTGACTTATTTTAGTGAATCCAGCTGCTGCTAAACATATAGGTGTATAGGTAAGTACTAGGCTAGTTTTAAGCCTAGACAATTTCCCTTTTTGTGCTTGAATTAAACTATCCTATTTGGTTAGACATTGGCCTTACCCATCCTGTAGTTGATAGTTATATATTACCTCTAATAAGAATAACTGGGATCATACCAGGGATAAACCTTTTAGGAGCTACCTGTGTCCATCAGTAGTATAGGGGGCAGTCCTGGACTTAATATTTTGTTCCCCATCCATAGATCCAAGTTGAGCTTGAATATGGACGGGGATGAAATTTAACTGTGGATGAGGAGTCTGTTCCAGAGCAGCGGTATCTTCTGCAAGGTGAATCTGACCCACCAAACCATTCTGTTGATATTGCAAAAAAGGTTTATACCCACAGACCAAGTATTTCTTATGCCATTTACTTGCTTATGTGCACTAAATCCATCAGTATTGAGATGGAGGATACCTTGTATGCCAGACACAGGTCATCTCAAAGCAGTATGTAGGATACAGAGTATAGTGCTATGCCTTAGAGTCGGTCTTTGTAAGACATGTTGTGAATCTCTTGTATCCTTTTAGTTGGGTATCTATGTGGGCATTCGAGTTTTTGCATGTGTCTGGGCAGATACATGCCAAAGGGGGCATAATATATATATAATGACTGGTCTAATCATGGGAGAAAATGACATCCCTACATGTAGACGCAATCCCTTTGTTTATATGCTGTGCAGTGTAGAATGATTTTCTTTTAACAATGGACACATATTGGTCAAACGTTAGGTCACTGTCCACATAAGTTTCCAAATCACAAACAACTGGGCTAACTCTGAGGTGTATTGTTAATGTGACATTTCCCAGGGAATAGATGACTTCCCAAAGGATACATTGATGTGTTTTTCCCATTTAGTTTCAGTCTGTGATTTTGGCACCAGATATTTATTTGCGACAAATCATCCTGCAGGATGGCAAAGTCATCTGAGGATTCAGTGACTGTTCCTAACTTGCAGTCATCTGCAGACTTAGTCAGCCAGAGCCTTGTAGTAAAATGTTTAATACTAATCCCTCTCCTTTTGACAAGGATGGGAGGGCTTTTGATAAATATGGGAAAACGCATATTCTTTTTAAACATTTGTTTTTAGAATTCTCAGCTGTCAAGTTCATATATTAAAGTTTATGCCTGCCACTTGTGGGAGTATAAAGAATATGTTGCCATCTGTTTCATCTTGTGAGAAGAAATATGTTTTGTGCAACTTGGTGTTTTTTGTGCCTCAAGTGGCTACCCAATGTTTGAAATGTATTGCTACCTCTGGAATAGTAAATGAGGAGGTGTGCCTGCCTGCATTCTCAAATCTTTCCAGAGGATGTTAAAATGTGATTTTGAATTCTCCCTTGGATAGAGAACTGTTTTTGAAACCTCTGCCGAAGAAGTAGTTAAAAAGTGTGATGCGAGAGGTAAGCTGATTCAAGGGATCTCAAATTTTTCAACTCTACTTTTGTATGTTTGCCAGGGGATAACCCTGCTTCTTCCACAACTTTCTTTTAAAAAAGGAAAGGAAACAGTCCCGGAAAGCTGCCGTAAAGTAAATGTCTCTTTCTTTGACATATTGTTTCCACCAGATTGGTTCTGGAAGTAATCCATCAAGGTTACATATGGCAATGAGAGTTTCACTCCCTCTTGGGAGTTCCTCCTCACACACCCAGCCAGACTCTCCTTTTCCCTCTTGACATTTCAACACATGCTTGCTCAGTGGGTAATAGAACCCTGTACCAAAGAGAGAATCCTGTTCAGTCAGGGGAAGAGTTTTATTCCAGGATGTTCCTTGTGCCAAAGAAAGAAAATTTGAAGGGACAAATTCTAGATCTTTCTTTTTTGAATCCGTGTGTGGTAATTTCCAAGTTCAAAATGCTCTGTCTCCACATTTTTCCATACTTGGATAACTTGCTTAAAGTGTCAAGAACCTCTCATTTGGGTAAGGGATCTCCCCCACAAGCTGAGATTCCAAAAGAATTTACCAAAGTCTTGTATGACTTCCTTCTCACAAAATTGTTTTCCTGGGCTGTCTCATGGACAGCTCATTTGAAAAAGGTTTTCTTCCACAGGAGAAAAAAAATAGATCATTATTTTGATATTTTTCTGAGTTTTTCCAGTCAAACTACTATCTCAGCAAGGGAATTCCTCAGAATTCTGGGACTCATGGCTTCTATGATACTCATACCTCTTCTGACACCCCACATGAGAAACATTCAGTGGTAGGTGAAATTTGTTGGTCCCAGCAACAACATGACAATTCAAATTCCAGTCTGGGGATTTATGAAAAGGGAGATTTTGTGATGGAGATACCAAATTACTCTAACTCCAGGCCTCCCAGTCTTTCTTTCTGCTCCAGCACAGTCACTATGGATGCCTCAGACTTTGCTTGGGGAAGCATTGTTTTGTGGGGATTTGAAACCAAAAAAGAAAAAGAGAGAGGCCTAATGCACAAACATAAGAGATGTTGGCTTTTATAAATTATGTCAGCCATTTGTGATTTCTGGGACCTCTTAGTGTTTACAGACAACAACAAAGAGATGTGGTACATAAACAAGCAAGATGGAATCAGATTTTACCCTCTGTATAGATATGCACAGTCTCACTCTACAATCATCTTACATACTGTTAGAACAAATCTGAAGAGGACCAAGACAGACCCTCACAAATGGAAACTGAATTTGGAGGTCTTCCAAGAATTGATCCAGCTGTCAGGAACACTGTGTGTGTGTGTGTGTGTGTGTGTGTGTGTGTGTGTGTGTGTGTGTGTGTGTGTGTGTGTGTGTGTGTGTGTGTGTGTGTGTGTGTGTGTGTAAATTCTGCTCCGGGACTCCATGCAAGAAGGCCTGGAAGACAAATGTTTTTTTCTTTTCCATGAACAGGAATGTTCCTATATGCTTTTCCACCCTCTCCACTTGTATCCAGGGTCATTCTGAAGATTCATAATGACTCTTCCAAAGATCATTGTGGTGACTGCCTAATGGCCCAGGCAGCAGAGGTTCTCCTTTCTTTTAGAAATGGCTAGGGGCATTTACAACAAGCTTCCTTACAGACTGTTTTTACTCACACAATACCAGGGGGTGTTTGATGCACTCCAACCCTAAACAACTCCAACTGACTGCTTGTATAATAGACTTTTAATACCTTTTAGGCATATGTTTACTGAGGACATGTAGGAAGTATTGATAGAGTCAAGAAAGCCTGCTATTAGAAAATCATATATTAACAAATGAAAAGGGTTTTGTAGTTCATGTCAATTAAAGAACCAGCAGCCATTCAACGCTAGGGTTTCTATGGTTCTACATTTTGTGTGTGACTATTCATTGGCCTATCTTACTCCAATCAGTCAAGGTTCACTTGTCTGCCATTTCAGCATATCTGCTAATGGATCCCCATCTTTCAATGTAACCACATATGAAAATGTTTTTAAAGGGAGTCCCATAAGAAGCCTCCTAGGAAACTGGTGAACTCTTTGGGATCTTAATTTTATGTTCTAAAAACTAACTCTTGCTCCATTTGAACCTGCTCATTGGAATGACTTGAGACTCTTGACATTCAAAACTATTTTCCTAATTGCTCTGACCTCTGCAAGAAGAGTATTTAAGTTGCAAGCTCTCAGGGTGGCTCAACCTTATCTCATTTTTCACAAAGATATGTTTTTTAAGAACTAGTCCTTCATTTATGCCTAAAGTGGTATTCCCATTTACCTTAAGCCAAGCAATCCATCTCCTGTCTTCTTTACAGAACGTAGACACGAGGGAGAAATGGTACTTCATTCCTTGGATGTTCACAGGCAACTTGGTACTATCTTAACAGAGCTTTCAGAACTTCTGATCAGTTCATTTTTTTGTGAAGATAAGAAAAAAGACAGTGTGTGACACAACAAACTGTTTCAAAATGGCTGTCTCATCCTATTACTTTTTGTTATTCCCACCAACACAAAATACTAGTCAGGGACAATACTCATTCTGCCAGGTCTTTGGCTACATCTGTGACTTTTTGAAAAGGAGTAGATGCTAGATGTATTGTAGAAGCAGCAACTGAGTCGTCTGTACACACATTTACAAAACACTATTAACTACACTCTTTGTACAGGTCTAGGACAGGCTTTGCTAGGACCATTTTCAGGGGTTCCTCTTCCCAATCAGATTAAGCAAGCAGTAATGCCTGACAGGGTGTGTGTTAATGTGTAATTAAGCCTGACCAGGGATTTTATGTGGCCCGACGGTGCAGGGCCTCTATACCTTTGGAAGGGCATTAATTACAGATTTAACACACACCTTGGAGGGCATTATTGCGCTTAAAGAATGTGCTCTCCCTAAAGTTGTTTTACACACACACACACACACACACACACACACACACACACACACACACACACACACACACACACACATATGTTTGTGTGTGTGTGAATTTTTTTGTTACTATATATTTTTTTAGTGTATCTTGATGTAAAATAGTTCCTCCGCGTAATGTTTCAAACTTGCTGTAATATATGTTAATGGTGTTGGAGGGAGCATTTTACAGCCAAAATATAACATCTGAAAAATAACCAGGTTATTTACTTTATTTTTTGGTCCCTTACTCTTAAATCGTTTGGTTGTAAGTTACTGGAGATTGAAAGTAACTAAATAATGGCATACATTTGAGCTTCAGACTTTTTTTCCTTCAGAAAATTCATGCTAACTTAAATCCTTTACTTTAGTAGCTTTGTAATTTTATAAGAGCAATAATGAAGTTTCTGTTTGAGAGCCTTTTTTCCCTCTTTATTTTAGGCTTTATCAAGATTTCTTCAGCTGAAAGGTGCAGAGATTTGTAAACGTCTTTACTGCTGCTGCTGCCAGTAGTCATCTCACGCACTCACTCTCTCACATACACACCTCTGCTTCAGAAAAAAAATGTATTTTAATGAAAACCCTGTTATTCTAGCAACTTTCTAAGTTTATAAGAGCAGTATATTTAAAATCTGTCCCTGTTTTCAGCTCTTTGTTTCCCATTATTTGTGGCTCTGTCCAGATTTCTTGTGCCAAGAGGTATGGTCAAGAGGTACGCAAAGATCTTACGTGATGCTGCCAGGGATCTAGCATTCGCTCTTGCTCTTCACTTTCTCTCTCTCTTTTGCTTTCTTGCATGCATTCATTTACACAAACAGAAACATAAACACACATACACCTGATCGTCTCTGTCTTACTTTCATACACATACACACGGTGTCTCACACACACACACACACACACACACACACGCTTTTTATTTTACACTTGCTAAACAGCAGATGCGCTGCTTAGCCATTATAAAATTGTAGCTGAACTCATCTTTCTCACACTCATACAGGCATATACTTTCACACATGAACACATACACACACTTTTTTAGTTTACTTTTACATTATTTTACAGTCGCTAAACAGCAATAGCGCTGCTTATCAAGTGTAAAATAATGGCCATCCTGTTTTCTCTGTCCGAGCTCCACTGCAGCTTGATATGCTGCTGTGAAGCAGCAGACTTAGTTTTCAGCCGCCATTACTTGTACATTAATACTCTGCTGGAGAATGCTCGTTCTCCAGTCAGGTTACTAGTGTACAGTAAGTCCATTCTGTAAGCTGTGGTAATCTACCCACATAGCTAAGGCTAGTGCAGCAGTGATTAAATGAAGAATATAATACAGTTGTGTAAGGAAATTTACCATGCCAGTAGATGTTAATCATTTCCACTGCTGCAGTAGCCCTCAGGCTGTCTAGGTTGATTCCCTCCTAGGACACAACTGGACATATTCAGGAAGCTGTCCACTCCTCCCCCTATACACCCACATGCACACACTACTTCACTCTGACTGCAGATTGCCTAATCCCAAGGAGGGAAATTGGCGGTCAGACTGAAGATTTCTTCATTACTTTCCATCTCAAGAAGAAGCATGTCTCGGACTTCACAGGAGCAACAGTTGGCTAAGAACTTTTATATTCTGGCAGATAAGTCCCCACTGGGTAAACCCGTCTACTTAGAAATTAGTGTCTTTTTAATCAAAAAATAAATAAATTGCTATTATTCTTAAAACTGTATTTCACCTTTAAGAAACCCAGTATTTTTTTTAGAATATCAGAAGTTTCCTGTCAAGGACCATTTTTTTTCTTTGTCAGCTTAGAATGTTTATTAAGATATTTGGGGCTAATTTTATGAAAATTTTGTACTGCCTGTTTAAACTTTGAATTTCGTGACACAGAAAATTTACGGAGAAAAGGGCAGGAACTTGTGTGTGACTGAAATGCTTGTGCTTACTTAGTGACTTTACCTGTCATTTTGTTTCTGTCAATGTGAGTGTGTGAATTTGAGCAGTACTGAAAGGGGAAGACCGTCCTACTTTTTCAGGGACTGGTGCAAGTGTTTAGTGTAAGTGTGCTGCTTGTGAACCCTCATAGATTCATAGTGTTACTAGACTAATGACCTGGTGGGTCTTTCTAAGCCTAGCCAGGTTTTCTTAACAGAATAATAGGTTCATAGGTTCATACTAGGCTATCTGTCCTGGGGCATTTATAAGCCTAGCCCGAGTGTGTTTGGCTTTCGCCACCCTTAGATTTGAGTTTGCTGTGCCCTTTTTTAAGGTTAGTTTACTGTGCCTCTGTCTAGTAGTGACACAGAAGTAATCCCCGGGGTAAACCTACGATCTCCCATCCACTCATCAAGATTCCTCTTGAAGAGAGTCAGTGAGGTGCTCTGCCTAACATGGACCGGGATTCTATTCCAAAGCGAAGGGAGCCTTTGGGTTATGAATCTGTCCCTCCAGCAAGTTCTATTTATTTCTGTGCTGAGGCTCAAGTCCCTTGAGCGCGTGGTTCTAAGGGATTGTGATTTTCTGAGGTGGAGCATGTCCATTAATTCTGGGTTGGACATAGCTTTGTATGTCAGGCATAGATCGCCTCGAAGTAGGTGGTATGTGACTGAGTAAAGCTGGAGTTTCTTTAACCTGGCAGCATATGGCATCTGTTTGAGTCCCCTGATCCTCTTTGTGAGGTACCTTTGGGGTCTTTCTAGCTGCTGCAGGTGTCGGGTAAGGTACATCCCAAAAGGGGCATTGTATTATATGATGGGCCTGATGAGGGATGAATAAAGGGGCACTATTACCTCCCTTGATCTAGATGTGAATCCTTTCGTGATAAGGTGGGCTATGTAGAAGGTCTTTCTAACCACTTTGGCAATGTGGTTGTCAAAGGAGAGATTGCTATCAACTTGGGTCCCCAGATCCCTAATTACTTCTTCTGTATTTAATGGGTTACCACCTATGTGGTAATTGGTGGGCACTTTGTTTTTGCCAAAGGGTATGACTATACACTTCTTGGCATTTAGCTTTAGACCATGGCTCTGGCACCAGTTATCCTTCTCTGAGGGACCTTTTTGAAGGATGTTCGTGTCAGCTGGAGAGTCAGTTATGGCACCCAGTTTGCAGTCATCTGTGAACTTGGTCAGCCATAGTCCTCCCGTGCTGGCCTGTACCTTGGAAAAGTATATGCCGAACAAGAGAGGTCCCAGGACCGAGCCTTGTGGGACACCACTTGTAACTGATTTCGAGTCTGACATGACTCCGGCAATTCTGACTCGGTGTGTTCTGTCTTTGAGCCAGTTAGCAACCCATCTTGTGACATAGGGGTTTATGTTTAAGCTGGATAGCTTATCTATGATGCCCGAGTGGGGTATTGTGTCAAATGCCTTTGCGAGGTCCAGATAGGCTGTGTGGACTACCTTCCCTTCATCTATGGCCTTGGTGACTGTTTCGAAGAAGTCGACCAGGTTCAAGAGGCAGGATCTGCTCTTGACATAGCCAAACTGAGTAGGATCCAGTGTCTGTAGGTCCCCAATGTCTTTGTCTATGAGTTCCATGATGATCCTCTCCATGGTCTTACAGATAAGGCTAGTCAGGCTTATGGGGCGATAGTTACCAGGGTCTGTTGAGGTGCCACCTTTGTGGAGCGGGACCACTGTTGCTGTACACCATTCTTTGGGTACGTATCCCGTAGTGAGGCTGAGATTGTACAGCACTTTTACGTGAGGGTTTAGTTCTTCTTGGAGTTCATGTAGGACGCAACTTGGGACACAGTCTGGTCCCATTGAAGCAGTATTTTTTGCCTTGGAGAGGGCGGCCTTCACCTGAGCATCTGAGATGTTAGGGAGGCTGCACTCTACTGGGATAGATATTTGCTCTTTAGAGGGGGAAGGGGGGAGAAGTTTTCACTGAACCTGTCTGCCAGGATGTTGGCAATGTCTGTGGGTTCAGTGTTATTTTGTCATTTATAATCAACTCTGAGCATGTCTGGGAGTTGCATCCCAGGTTCCTAACATAGCTAAAGAAAGCCTTGTGATTGTCTTTAGTGTCCTGTGCAGTTTTTCTCTCGAAGGTGGCCTTGGAGGATTTTATGAGGGATCGTAATTGTTTGCTAGTAATGATCAGAGATGCCTTCCCTTTTAGGGATTTTGGTCTATCATGTAGTAGCTTCCTCCTTCTGTTGTACAACTTATTTATGGCTGGGGTCCACCAGACTGGATGCCTGCCTTTGGACGCTTGGGTTTTGGTTTTGTTTGGGATAGCATGATCCATGCATTCCTGGAGGTGTCCAAAGCATGCATTTATATAGGATTCTGTGGTTTGGGCCGTAGTTTCCACTGGCCCTGGGGCCTTGAAGGATTCCACCTCGGATTTGAGAAGTGTGAAGTTCGCTTATATATATATATATATATATATATATATATATATATATATATATATAAAATATCAAAATAACACAATGAGAACAGACATTTATAAGCTTCCTCTGTCTGTATGGGACATAGGTGCCAGGTCCAGTGTAAATTTCCTATTCTCAATCTATTGGTCCAGGTTGAGCTTAAACTGAGTAGTAGACAAAATCAACTTCACATGGATGGAGAAGCCTGTTTCACAGTAGGAGCAGTCTCTGTGACACATATCTGTCTCACCATGTTCTGTTTAAGTCGCAGACAAAATTCAGGTCCTTAGACCTTGTATTTCTAGTACTGTTTGACTTAATGAGTATGCAGAAGATTCATAAGTGTAGGGTTTGCAGATGCCTTGTAAGCCAGGCATCCATCACCCCTCAGCAATCTCTAGGAAACTCAATAGAGAAAAATGTCTTTAAGGTGCACTGTGTAAGGCAGGCTTATTATGCTTTGTATTCTTTTTTGTAAGGAACATCTGAGGTCGCTCTAATTACTGCACATGTCTGGTCAGGTACATACCAAAGTGACCATTGTAGTGTATCATTGGTCTGATAATGGCAGAGTACAGGGAGATAGTGGCCTCTTTGGACCTAGATGCCATGCCCTTATAAGTTGTGCGACATAAAAGAATTTCCTCACCACTGTGACCACATGGTGGTTGAAGGTAAGGCGATTGTGAGTGTACCCAGTTCCCTGACCACTGTGATGACTCCTGGGGGCATATTATCAACATGGCAATTAGCCAGGATGATTGACTTCCCAAAAGGTACAATTTTGCATTTCTTAGTATTGAGTTTAAGACCATTGCTTTGGCACCATTTGTTAAGTAGAGACAGGCTTTCTTCAGGATTGCTAGTGTCTGCAGGGGAGTCAGTGATAACCCTCAGCTAGCAATCCTGCAAACTTATTTAGCCATAAACTCAACGTTTGCTTCCATTGCAGAGAAATAGATGCCAAAAAGTAGCAGGCCCAGTATCAAGCCCAGGGGGTCTCCGCTAGTGACTGGGCATACTGGTGGAGGTGGCCTCGCCTATTCTTGACTTCCTGTGTCTTATTAGCCCTATCAGTTGGCTATCCAGTGGGTGATAAAAGGGTTTATACCTAATTTAGTGAGCTTGTCTATAATGTCTGAGTGGAGTATTGTATCAAAAGCCTTGTCCAGGTCTATGTAAGCTATGTGCACAGTCTTGCCCTCCTCCATTGCTTTGGTGACCCTATCAAAGAAGTCCACCAAATATAATAGGCATGACCTTCCTTTAACATAGCCTAACTCTGGTGGGTCCAGCATTTGCAGGTTACCTATGTCCTCATTTATCATGCCCATGATGATTTTTTTCTGTGACCTTACATATAAGGCTGGTCAGACCTATCGGCCTGTAGTTACCTGGATCACTGTTTGAATCTCCTTTGTGCAGGGTAATGACGATAGCCAGCTTCTGTTCCATGGAAAGAAAACATGTACTGTGGGCTCCAGTTGAAAACTGATATGTCCAAAAGAGGTAGTATGCACTCCTTCAAGTGGAGTCTTCCACACCCTCTGTTCCTCCTGTTCTTGCTGCCTTGTTGGATACTTTTTATGCAACTTTGCAGGCTCCTGATTCCCAGCCCTCTGCTCCTATAAAAACGGGATCTGAAGTAGTTGCTTCATTTGCTCTGCAACCTGTGGGTATCGGATCCGATCTCGGATCCGAGCCGGCAGCTTTCCAAGCTACAGGATCCGAGCTCCTAGCTCCTCCCCCTACCCATAATCCCCTGCTATGTGCTACATTACCTCAGATCGTTTTTTGCCGCGGCTGAAGCAGCTACTTTTGAAGAGCTCCTTGGCTTTTTGGTGAGATTGAACCTTTTTCTTTTTTCTGTAAAAAAAAAAAAAAAAAAAAAAAAAATCTTTTTCTTGTGTGAGTGTGTGTAGTTTTTTTTCTGGGTTAGTTAGCGATAGTGTAGTTAGTTAGATACCTTTGTTCCCCCTTTCTAACTAGTTTTTCTGTTAGTTCCCGCCTTTCACCCTCCCCCCTCTTAGTGTTTGGGTGTGTTTTGGTGTGAGTGGTGTTATGGCTGAAGGGCCTAAGGCGGTGTTCTCAAAATGTACTGAGTGTGGCCATAAGCTTTCGCTGGCGGATGGCCACACTCAGTGCGTTTTATGCTTGGGGGCGGCCCACTTGTCATCGGCCTGCACAGTCTGCGCGGCCTTTAACCCCCGCGCTATTAGGGACAGGAAGAACAAGCTGATCCTGGCGGGCTTGTTGCCTCAGGAGTCAGCTTCTTCTTCCTCCCCCTCTCAGGCACAGGCTGTCTCCACAGCCCTCATGCCTTCTGGGCCCCCGACTCAACCTCCCTCTTTGGGTTTGAGTTTGGGGGATTCAGGTACCTCCACTACGGTGGAGAAAAGACACAAGGTCAAGGGACATAAGTCCCACAAAAGGCAGGCTGAGACTCAACCCTCAGCCCCGCCGTCTAAGCTGGCTAGGTCTCCCTCGAGGGGCTACGGATCCTCCCCCTCTCGGCTCTGTTCACCTTGTTTTTCTCCGGAGCTGGAGGAGGAGGAGGATCGGTCTCCCTCGAGGTCATCGAGGCAACCCTCCCGGCCCGCCTCGACGACTTCTTCAAGATCAACCAGAAGCCTCACTGAAGCAGATATGGATCGGATGATGCGCCGATTCATCCAGACCCAAATGCAATGGGGGTGCTCTTGCCCCCCCGCCCCCTCTGGGGGGGAGCGCGGCCTCCATATTTGCTCAGATTACTCCTTCTCCGACCCGTTTTCGGGTCTCGGAGTTATCGGATCCGGGCCCTTTTGGAACCGGGGATTCGTCGGCGCCGATAGCTCCGGTCGCTTCGATGCCGACTGTGCCTTCGAGTCTGTCGGATCCAAGCTCTCGGGGCTGAGGGCTGAGCATCGGATCCAGGGGAGCTGGTGTGTCTTTGGCTCCGTTGGGTTCGGAGCACACCTCTCTCTCTGCTCCGGCTGCATTGGCTCCGATCCCGATCCCTACCTCGGAGCCGAGGAGATTGCTCTCGGAGCCTGGCGAGAGTAGCTGTCCTTCAGCTTTTGAGGTTGTGGAGAGGGTACTGTCGAGGACCTCCAGGTCCCCGGTTCGGGCGTCGGATCCTCCCGTACCCCCGCTGCATGTGGGTCTATCCTCCATCATCCGACCATCGGGACAGCATGCTCAAGCCCTCCAGTTGGTTCCCTTAGAGGAACAGGACCTCGTTGATGAGCCCTCTTCGGACAGTCCCACCAAGGAGGTCCCTCGAAAACGTTGGTGCAAGAGGAGGCACCTGGACTCCCCCGAGTCCGTTACAACCGACACGGATTTAGATGAAGGGGAAGGTTCCCCAAGGTCACCCCCCCCCGAGGATGTCTCCTTCGGAGACATCATGGAAATGTTGCGTATTAGAGGGGGGTGGTCTGCCCAAAAACCTTCCGCAGATGAATCCGTGTTCCTGGATGCATTTGAGGCTTCTACCTCCTGGGTGTCCCCCCCCCGGCTGACCCACTGATAGACCTCATTACTACCAGGGCGTGGAAGGAGCCCAGCACCGTGGAGCCTATCCTGAAGTGACCCGACAAGATCCTTAGCCCCCCAGTGGATAGATTGTCTTGGGCCAAAGGTACCCCCGTGGATGCCATGCTGGTGGCGGTTGCCACCAAGGGAGAACTCGCGCAGGAGAGTTCTTCGGTTCACCCGCCAGATAAGGAATCTCAGGCACTGGACTGCATTGGGAAGCGGATGTTTAGTTCAGCGACCTTTTCTGTAAAGGCGCTGAACTATATGGCACATACCATTAGGCTGCAATGAGACTTAATTAAGGAATATGCTGCAGCCCCCCCTGGAGTCCATGTCGGTCGAGGACAAAAAAGTTTTCTCGACTCGTATGGCCACTCTGAATCCATCCCTAACACGTCCGTGCGTCTACTCTCCCATGCCACGGAGGGAGCCGCTAGGGCCAGCGGAACCGGGGTCATCTTGCGACGTCACTCCTGGCTCCGTCTTTGCGGTTTTGCAGGTCCCTTCAAGGCGTCCTTCGCGAATGCACCCTTTGACGGATCTTTGCTCTTCGGCAAGACCGTTCGCGAGACGCTGGTCCAAAGCGAGAAGGATGGGAAGACGCTGTCTGCCATCGGGGTCCGCTTCTCTAATCCCCAACGATCCTTTTCTAGGAATCAGAGAGGACAAAAGATGCTCTGGTTCCGTAAGTCCCAGCAATCCCATCCGGCTTCGGACCCTTTGTCCTCTAGAGGCAGAGGAGGACAAGGAGGACGCCGGCCCAGAGGCAGAGGGGGACCGCGTAAGTTCGGGTCCAGGGAACCCTTCCCGGATAGACCCGCGCAGCAGCCCTGAGGGCTTACCTGGCTGTCCCTCTCTGGAGGCAGTCGGGTGGCAGTTGTCGGAGCACCTATCAAACTGGGAGTCCATTACGACAGATCAATGGGTGCTCCGCATCATATCCAGAGGTTATACCATCCCCTTCATAAACCACCCTCCCTCGACCAGACACCTCCCCGATGTTCCACCCGATCGAAGGGAGGCAGCAGCTTCAGAAATCTTGAAGTTGCTAGAAAAAAGAGCCATCCAGCCCGTCCCCCCAGACCAGTCCGGATCGGGTTATTACTCCAGGTTCTTTTTAGTGCCAAAAAATACGGGGGACCTAAGACCCATTCTAGACCTCTCCGCTCTGAACCTGTTCATTCCCAAAGAAAAATTCCGGATGGTCACCCTCCAATCCATTCTCCCCCTTCTGCGGCAGAACGACTGGATGTGCTCGATAGACCTCAAGGATGCGTACTACCACATCTTGATGGACAGACGATCCAGAAGGTTTCTCTGCTTCCGGCTGGGAGCCAGTCATTACCAGTTCAGGGTTCTCCCGTTCAGCCTCACCTCAGCCCCCAGGGTGTTCACCAAGGTCATGGCAGTTGTTGCAGCCCACCTGAGACTTCAGGGCATTCAGGTCTTCCCGTACCTAGACGACTGGCTCCTTACCGCCACCAACAGGCATCGGCTTTGCCTGGCAAGAGATTATGCTCTAACCCTTGCCCAGAGCTTAGGCATCTCTGTAAACCTCCAGAAATCTTCTCTTTGCCCCGTACAGGTCCTGGAGTTCATAGGGCCCAAGTTAGATACCCGCATTTCTCGAGCTATGCTAACTGCAGACAGGATAAACAGCTTGTCGTGTCAGGTGCTAATTCTTCTTCAAAGCCCGGCCCCAGAGGCGGAATTAGTTCTGAGGGCACTATAGGATCTATGGCAGCAGCGATCAGTCTCACCCTTCACGCGCGTCTGCGAATGAGGATTGTGCAGTGGACCCTTCAAGTTCAGTGGTTCCCTGCTACTCCATCCGTTGAATACTCCGATTCCCCTGAGCAGAGTTTGCAGGCACTCCCTTCTTTGGTGGCTCCACGCCCCAGAGCTGATGGAAGGGAGGCCTTTTGTTGTCCCTCCCCCCCCCCCAAGCCACGCTGACCACGGACGCTTCTCGCCTCGGGTGGGGGGGGGGGTTGTTTGGGCAGAACCGTCCAAGGCACGTGGACTCCCCTGGAGACCGCTTTGCATATCAATGTCCTAGAGATGAGGGCGGTGCTTCTAGCGTTGCAAGCTCTCCACAACCTTCTACCTCTGGGGACTATTGCAATCCAGACAGACAACATCTCAGTGGTCTGGTGCATAAACAAGCAAGGAGGAACCAGGTCCTACCCACTTTGCCGGGAGGCTATGAGAGTGTGGGAATGGGTGATATCCACCAACCGCTTTCTGGTAGCAACGCACATTCCGGGTCGGTCCAACATTTTGGCGGACAAACTGAGCAGAGTGATTCTCACTTCGTACTAGTGGTCTCTCAATCCATCAGTTGCGAAGCAGATCTTCTGCAAATGGGGTTGGTCTTGCTGCGATCTTTTTGCTTCTCCCTTAAACACAAAATGCAGCGAGTACTTCGCAATACTTCCCCCCGAAGGGGAGAATCCCAGAGATGCTGTAGTCCATGCTTGGCCGTCCGGTCTACTTTATGCCTATCCACCCCTTCCGCTCATAACCAAGTTCATACAGAAAGCCCATCAGTTGGGGAGCAGAGTTATCCTCATAGCCCCATTCTGGCCTCGCCAGATCTGGTTCCCGTACCTGCGGTCTCGCAGTGTATCTCCGCCATGGATACTGGATCCCATTCCAGACCTGATTTCACATCCGGCGGGATTACAACCCCCGAACCTGGTGAACCTCAAGCTTGAGGCTTGGTTGCTCCAGTTCCACTGATGGCTAGGACTCCCGGTATCTCATCTCCTGTTAAGGCCATTCTAGTCGCAGCACATAAGCCGACTACTAGGAAGATTTACTACAGCAAATGGAAACGTTTCTCTGTCTGGGCTAAAGATAGAGGCCTGGATCCATTTACAGTTCCTATTCCTACTATTCTAGACTTCCTGTCTCTGATATTCCGACAAGGAGCAAGTGCTGCAACAGTTAAGGTGCAATTGGCAGCCATCTCCCATTTCCATGTGGGAGACGGACTAGGATCTTTGGCTTCTACAAAATTATGTAAAACCTTCTTACAGGGCGTTTTCCTCTTGAAGCCTCCAGTGAAAGTGGTGGTGCCTCCATGGGATTTGGCCTTAGCCTTACAAGCCTTGACAGACCCACCCTTAGAACCCGCAGCTTAGATTCCATTAAAGTTCTTGTCCTGGAAAACCACCTTTTTGGTGGCCATTACTTCAGCCAAAAGGGTGTCAGAACTTCAAGCCTTATGTATGAAGCATCCTTATCTCATTTTTCATAAGGATAGAGTGTTCCTCAGGACTAATCCGTCGTTCTTACCTAATGTGGCTTCGGAGTCAAATATCAATCAATCAATCAATAAACTTACCCGTGTTCTTCCCAAACTTTCAGAATAAAGGAGAATACACATTGCATAAATTGGATGCGCACAGACAACTGCGTTTCTACCTGCACAGGGCTAAGGATTTTCGCAAGTCGGACCAGTTGTTCGTGTCATTTGCTAAATCAGCCATGGGTAAGGCCATTTCCAAAGTGACTGTAGCAAATTGGATTTGTCAATGCATAGTCCACGGGTACTTATCTGCAGGCAAACCGGTTCCTACGTGAATTCGCGCTCACTCTACGAGGGCTGTGGCCACCTCTGCAGCCTTCTGGTCTAGGATCCCCGTAGATGACATATGCTCTGCAGCTACCTGGTCCTCTTCACATACATTTATTTCTCATTATAAGTTGGATATGGTATCGAGAGGTAGGGCTTCCTTTGGCTCTGCGGTGCGTCGGAATATCCTTCCATAGGCCGCCCAGGGTTTCTCCTTAGGTAGCTGGGGACTCTGTCCCACAGGTTGCAGAGCAAATGAAGTAACTACTTCAGATAAAGAAGTTATGTACTCACCATAACGTTCCATCTGAGTAGGTACTTCATTTGTCTGCAACCAACCCCCCCCCTGCCATCCCCCGAACCTTTCTGGATTCCTGATCACCAAAGAGATCTTGTTCTGCTTTAGGACAGTTTATCTGGTGTTACTTCCTCTATCGAAAGTAGGAGTTGTGTAAGAGGTAAAAAAATTCGATCTGAGGTAATGTAGCACATAGCAGGGGATTATGGGTAGGGGAGGAGCTAGGAGCTCGGATCTTGTAGCTTGGAAAGCTGCCGGCTCAGATCCGAGATCGTATCCGATACCCACAGGTTGCAGACAAATGAAGTACCTACTCAGATGGAATGTTATGGTAAGTACATAACTTCTTTTTTTATAAGGTGCCTGATGATTGTAAATTTCTTTACAAGTGTCCCTTTGCTGACCCTTCGGTTATTTCTGTTTCTTCTGATAAACCATCTAAGCTGTTACCTTCTACTAAGCTGCTCCCCTCTCACAAGAACAACAGAACCATGGAGAGTTTGGGTACTGCTGCTACTCTGACCTTTAGGGCTGTGAATTACCAGACCACATGACCAGATTTATTTTGGCCCTTCTGTCTTTGAGGTTTTTCAGGTCATTGCATACCTTCCTGACTCTGATGGGAAGACTTCCGCTTTTTCTTTGTTAGGGTCCTCTCCTCAAGTGCCTTGCCATTCTATTAAATGTAGCTTTGGTGCAACTGATGCCTCATCTAGAGCTGCTTTGTTTGGTTCTGTGTTGAGCAGATATTCCTGGTTTCGCCTTCAGCCTTTGCCTGATGCTATTAAGGCCAAGCTGTTGGATGCTCTTGATAATAAACATCTTTTTGGTTCTGCAGCTGCTGAGCTTTTTAAGTCCCTTCAGGAGAAGAGTAAATCTATGCAAGAATTAAAGCATTTTTGTTTCCACTGTTCCCAAATTTCAGAGGAATTACCGTGCTATGTCTGCCTTTCTCCATAGAAAGTCTCACCCTCTTCCTTAAAGGTAAAAAGGGTAGTAGAAAGGCTCCTCCTGTCAAGTCTACTCAGACTCCTACAGGTCAGAAGCCTCTTTTCTAGGCAAGCCAGGTTCTTTGATTATCTTTTTCCCTCCCAGTTCCTCTTTCTCTTCATCTTTGTCTGTCCCTACCAAATTGGTTAAGGCTCACTCAAGATTTTTGGGTTCTGTCCATCATTTATCAGGGGTATTACATGGGGTATTACATGGTTTAGAATTCTCTTTTCTGCTTTTTGGGGATTCCTCAAGCTCCTCAGGAGCAGCTGCCTTTTTTTCTGAATGCTCTTTGAGCCTTTTGTCTCAAGGAACAATTCAAGCAGTTCTGGCTCCTCAAAAGAGTAAGGAATTTTACTCCAGAATGTTTCTGATTCCCAGGAAAGAAGGCACATGAAGACCCATTCTGGATCTCTCCCAGTTCAACATATTTTTGAAAAGTCCTTCCTTTCCCTTCATACATTGTTTCTTCTTCTTCCTCTGGCTTTCCTAGTCTCTCTGGATTTCAAGGATGCCTATCTCCATATCCCTATTCACCCCCTTTTTAGGAATTGTTTTGTGTTTATGTTGCTTCCTTGCCTTTCCAGTTCTCTATTTTTGCTTGTTGGCCTTTCTTCTGCCCCAAGAGTCTTCACCAAATGCCTTGCTCCTATGATTGCTTATTGCAGTATGAGGGGAATACTGATCTTTCCTTATCTGGATGACCTGCTCATTCAGGCTTCCTGTCCAGAAATTTTGCTTCAGCATCTTCACTGTGCTGTTTGTGCCCTGCAAAGCCAAGGGTTTACAGTGAATTTCCAAAAGTCCTTCCTGACTCTTCCTCAGGATCATGTTTTCTTGGGTGGAGGCCCCAAACCATTCAAATGCTGACATCTCTGCCTCCTTCCAAGGCCTTAACTCTGATTGCATTCTTTCAGTCCCTGCTTCCTCTGGCCTCCATTACAGACTGGGAGTTTCTAAGGGCTCTGATATGCATGTTTTCCACTATTCCTGTGCTTCCTCTGGTTAGGCTTCATATGAGAAAGCTCCTTTGGTTCCTACAGTCAGTCTGGTTTGAACATTCTAATCCTTTAGACTTTCCAATTCCCCTTCTCTCATCCCTCAAGCTGGAGCTTCACTGGTGGATTCGGCAATTGTCCTCCAACCCAGGGCTTCCTTTTCAACCTCCAGTCCCTGCTCAGTAACTTTTTTCAGATGCCTCAGAAGCGGGCTGGAAGGCCTCCTTTGGCCATCTGAAAGGTCAGGGCCTTTGGTCTGTCCATCAAAAAAGGATCATATCAGTATCAGAGATATGTGGGCTCTACTTCTGGCCCTTCAGGCCTTTCATTCTCTTTGCCTTTCAGGGGCCATCACAGTCTTTCAGACAGTACCACAGTGATGTGGTATATCAGCAAACAAGGGGAAACACTGTCTTACCTCTTGTACAAACTTGCTCTTCAGGTTTGGGATCTAGCTGTCCGGTATCAGGTGACTGTTCAAGCTGTTTATAGTCCTTCAGATCAGAACATTGTGGCAGACTCTAAGCAGGTCCATAACATAAACTCACAAGTGGATGCTTCAAAGAGATGTGTTTCTGGGCATTGTCTACCAGTGAGGTACTCCTCGGGTAGATCTTTTTGCCTCCCCTCTAAACAGACAGCTTCCTGTCTTTTGCACCAGAGTCCAGTGTCCTCTGGCTTAGAAGGTGGATGCCCTATCTCTTTCTTGGAGGGGATGTTTCTTTATGCTTTCCCTCCCCTTCCTGTAGTGCAGACTGTCCTGCTCAAGGTAGAACAGGTCTCTCCCAAAATCTTGTTGGTGATTCCCTTTTGGCCCAGGCAGCATTGGTTCCCCTCTTCTTCTGCATCAAGCCAACAGCAGTCATCACAAGTTACCTCACAAGGTGGACCTTCTCACACAAGACAAGGGCTTTGTCATCCATCCCCACTTGTTCACTCTTCAACTGACACTGTGGGTGATAAGGTTCTTGATCCCTTTTAGACACCTTTTTTTCTGAAGACGTGCTTCGAGCTCTGCAGGAAGCCAGGACACCCACTACCAGGAAATCTTATTTGTTCAAATGGAAGAGATTTTCTGTTTGGTGTTTTTCTTGTAACCTAGATCCACTTTCTGTGGAAGTTCCTTTGGTTCTGTCTTGTGTGTGTGAATTGCTCAGTGCTGGTTTGGCAAACTCTTCTGTTAAAGCCCACCTGTCAGCCATTTTTGTTTGTCTGTCTTTGACTCCTCCTTTGGCTTCTAGATTTGAGATCAAACGATTTTTTAAAGAGATCCTTCATATTAGGTCTCCCAGGAAGTGTATTTCTCCTTCATGGGACCTTAATTTTGTCCAGGAAAAATTGACTCTGGCTCCTTTTGAGCCTGCAGCTTCACCTTCCTTTCAACAGTGTTCTTGGAAGACTGTTCTTTTGGTCCTTACCACAGCCAGTCAGGTGTCTGATCTGCAGGCCCTTATGGCTGTTCCTCCTTTTTCGTTTTTCAGAAGGACAGGGGGTCTCTTCGTACTAATCCTTCTTTTATGCCCAAGTTGATTAACGAGTTGCCTTCTAATCAGTCTACTCATTTGCCCACATTTTTCCCTTCTCTACAGTCTTGTAGTGAGAAGGTTCTTCACACCTTGGATTTGAATAGACATCTCAGATATTATTTGGATAAAACTAAAGTCATTCTTAAATTTGATCAGCATTTTGTTTCCTTTCATCTTAGTTCTTTTGGTTTGGCTGTTTATAAGCAAACTGTTTTGTCCTGGATATCTAAGGCCATTTCATTTTGTTACTCTATTCATGGGAAATGCTTTCCTCCTTCTGTTAAGGCAGATTCTACCAGGGCCGTGTTTTTTTCTTGTGCTTTTTTCAAAGGATTGGATACTGACTCCATTCTTGAGGCATCTACTTGGACTTTTCTGCATACTTTTACCAAGCACTATAAGTTGGATGTAGTTTTCAGGGCTAGAGCCGGATTTGCCAGGACTATCCTGCATGGCTTTCTTGAGGGCTCTGCTGGACCTTCCTCCTCCCATCTTTCCTCCTGAACTTTTGTACTGTCCTTACTGTAAGGACATAGTACAGTTGTCTAAAATCTTAACCATAACAGTAGATGTCCTTCTCTTCACTGTTGCAGTATTCACTTCTTCCATCCTTCCCCCTGTTTCTTTGCGTTTATATCACGTTATCGAAAGATGAAAATAGCGAACGCTATTTCATCGGCCCCAAAACATCTAAACATGAAAATATCGAGCATTCAGAACAGGGAATTTTTTCCCATGGAAAAAATTTGCTGCTCCGAAACGCATACACACAACAAAAGCACATCAAACAAACAGCAACCACACACACACACACACACACACACACACACACACACACACTTAAATTCCTACATCTAACGCTACACTAAACTAAACATACACTACTATTTACCCATTTACCTTAACCCAAACCCTAAGGTCCATCACTATCGCACACTCCCCTAACCCTAACTCTCTTAAACCGCCCCTAACCCTAAAGTCTGTCACTATTGCACACACGCCTAACCCGCACCCTAACCCAAACTCACTTAACCCGCCCCAACGTACAAACAATCGCACACTTACCTTGTAACTTTCCACCTCAGCGATAAGAATAGCAAAGCCACAGAAACGGCCAACCGAATTCTTTCCCGAGGAAAGAATTCGCTGTTCTGCAGCTTTGCTATTCTTGGCGGTCGCTGAATAGTGTTCGATATCAGAACATTCAAAGTTTTAATACTTAGATGTTCTGCTATAGAACCTTTTTTATCCTTCTGGGTACACATGTTCCTCTCTTCTCCTTGGACTGTTGTTTCTCCTGAGGCTTTTTAGTTCAGAGGAAGGTAGGTACGTCCATATATCACCTTTATGTCCTATGCTAAGCGTGGGGAGCATACGAGTGACGTACATCACCTTTATGCCCTCTGTCAAGCATGGGGAGCATACGAGTGACGTACAATGTCCCTGTTACAGCCTAAGGCTTTGGCATACTAACCAGATGTCAGGCTGCCTTAGGAAGGGGATACCTACTGTAAGGAATACTGCAACAGTGAAGAGAAGGGCATCTACTGTTATGGTAAGATTTTACACAACTGTACTGTCCAGGCTATTGGTATTAATGAAGTTTAGGAATTTCCGGGCTTGTGCATTTGAAGCGGTGTAGAATTCTCATTCTGTAGTGGGTATTTGAGATCCCCCATGAAGATCATATTGGGTTCAATGATGAGGGGTTTTAGTATATTGAGATAGGTAGTATGAGTTTCCTGGGACATGGAGGGGGACCTGTAAGTTGCAAGGGTATGGTAACGAGGTCCTTTTTTATGGTGAGTTGCACATGTATTACTTCCAGTGGGCGATGCACGTTAACTAGTCTGGATGTGAGGTTGTTCTTCATAAAGACTCAGACTCCTCCACCTTTATTTCCCTCCTTTGCAGTAGCTGGTCTGAAGGTGTGAAAGGCATTATAACCTTGCATTGCCAGGGTATTCTCTGCAACTTTAAACCATGTCACCGTTACTACACAGATGTCTACATTTTTCAGGAAAAGGATGGCTTGCAGGGATTGGAGTTTCTTTTTAAGACTTCTGACATTGAGCAGTACCACCTTCAGATATTCCTTCATAAATTCAGTTAAATCAGTAGGTTTATCAGTTTGGCATTGCCTAAGAAAGACACTGTGGAGGTGGAAAAGGTCTTTGCCAATATCTGAAAGCCTAGAGCAGGTAAGTGCAGACCATCCCTTGCAATGCAGCATGGTCTGTCAATCATGTCCTCCGAGGCGGTCAAATATTGTACCCTTTGGATTGACACCAGAAGCTAAGCCAGTTGTTAAAATCAATTATTTTTTGTTGGTAACATGGCATCATCCTTGGAGAGGGTAGTATATGCTGCTCAGTGCTTGGCTCATACTTGCCTGAGACGCACAGTCAGTGAACTTGATCATGTCTCACTTCGATATAGTCAAGGGAGGTAAGTCTCGGGTCATTAACACCCACATGGATTATGACAGAGTCGTTCTGGTACCTGTGGTTCAGTGACTTGAGTACTTGTGTGACTTGATGGATCCTAACCCCAGAAAGGCAGCTAACCGTGACTCGCTCCTTATTCAGTCTGGTGAGAGGGACATCAGTGTGCCTCACTATAGAATCACCAATGACCAGGAAATTTGAGTGCGCTCTAGTTTACCTTAAGGGCTTAACAGTAGAGGCATTGACTACAGTATTACTGTGTGTAGCTGTGGGGGTGTTTTACCAGAGTGTTTACATGATGGCCGAGGACCCTTTTTTGATTGTGTTGTGCAGGGGAGGTCTTAGTGTTTTAAGAAGATTACCTGTATATGCCTCAGCATAAGTAGTTTTATGTGTAGGTTCTTTATCCTGTGCAGGTATCACTGACAACCTCTATAGGATCAGTTTTGGTTGTATAAGACAGTTTTGCTTCCAGAGTTAGTGAATTTGCACTTCTTGCATAATTTGTCTGTTTTAAGAATAAGTGGGGTTGTTCGTGTACATGAGGCAATTGCTCAATACCCATCCCAACCAGACTGGCCACACAGAGAGATGGTAAGTGCATATCCATGGCTATTGATCTATTATGGAGAAGTGATGAAAATTTTAAATATTGAATAGGTCTGTATCACAAGGAACTTTGAGCAACCCTCACCTATGCACACACTAAACTAGATGCTCTAGTAATAATAAAAAAAAAATAATAAATCTATCTAGACAGTTAAGGGTATTTTAAGGGAAACTTACACTGCAAAAGATAGACAGCTGCACTGATTGCAAGAGATTATGCTGCAAGATATTGGCGACTGTACAGATTACTATTAGGCGCTGCTGCATCGAGAGCAGCAGTTCTTACTAAAGACTGTAAAAAAAAGTGAGCAAGTGCAGATATTTAGCACAGAAATACTCAATTACAGCTGTGACAAAAAATGCAAAAAACAAGTGCGGAAACAGTGGATATGGTAAAGAAAGTCTTAGCTTACTCATTGAATATGAGCCAAGCATTGTGCAACTGTGGTGCTTAAATAGCAGAGGAAATTTAATAGAAAAAAAATGCAAACAAGGCCCTGTGGCCAATCAAAAACACCATTACTGCTCTTTCCTTGACAAAGATTTGCTGTTTGGTCGTCAGGCTGCCAGCCTGTTCAAAACTGCAAGACCGAGGTAAGACATTGAAAGACTACAGATAGATTCTACTCTCTTCATTTCCTTGATATACCATATGAACTACCCATCTAAATGTACCTCCTTCATTGGAAGGGATGCTAGGGTAGTGCAGAAACAATGGAAAACCCCTTGGAAAAGGTACTCTGGAAAAAAAAAACATAGGGAACCTCCAGAGGGGAGGCCTCACTTTGGAAGCAAAAATCTGTAACCACCTCTACAGCATGCCTCCCCCTGCCCTCAGTCCCAGTACTCCTGTTTCCCAAAGACTGTCACTGTCCTGGCTAGGTAGGAATGCTATTACCACAAACAAATGGGTCCTCTCCATTAAGGATGGTTGTATCATGCCTCGGGAAAATGTTCCCCTCAGAAAGACATGCCACTTCCTCCTCAAAACCAAATATCCCTTCTGGCCTCCATTATTCAACACCTCTCAAATCAGATCATCATAGAGCAAATCCCAAAGAACATCATTGGTAAAGGGTTTTACTCTAGGATTTTACTAGTCCCAAGGAAAGAAGCAGTGGAGAGACATCCTAGACTTCTGTCCTAAACACTTAAAGGTACAATCTTTCAAAATGTTCTTTTGTCATGTTGTTCTGCCTTTCATCCTCCCCCAAGCTTTTAGTGTCACTAGATCTGAAAGACAACTATGTACACACAGCCATTCATCCTTCTTGCAGGAGTTTCATCAAGTTTTTGCCCTGGCTTTTCACATTTTCAGTTTACTGATCTGCCTTGTGGTCTGTACAGAGCTCCCAAGACTGTTCACAAGGTGTCTAGTTCCAGTAAGTAGCTTTTTGTTGCACTCAGTAAATCCAAATTTTTCACTATTTGGATGACCTACTGATCTATACTCTGTCTCCAGATTTTTTTCTTCAGCATCTACACTGCACCCTGCAAGTTCTGACAGGTCTGTTTTTCACTACAAAAAAATCCCGCACTATTACTACACAACACAGAATCTGGTTTTCCAGGGCTGCAGGCTGGACACAAAAGAAATGCATGTTTGCCTTCTTTACCCAGGAGAAAGTTCACAGTCTGTACCTTTTTTTTTTCCAAAATCTCTTCACTTTTTGCTCAGCAAGGGAGATGCAAAGGACTTTAGGATTCATAGCAATGGCATCCCAGTGCTCACCCTGGCCAAACTTCATATAAGAAAAATGCAGTGGTGCCTGAAATCTGTGTAGTCCCAGCACTGTCACCCCTTGACACCCTTATTCCCCCTCTCCCCTTTTCTCAAAAATGAGCTACTTTGGTGAAAGGGACTGGTCATCCTTATCCCAGGACTGCCATTCATACCACCTTCTTCTCCATCAGGTTTGCATGTACTGCTCGGATGAGGCGTGGGGAACATGGACAGAACCATAATGAGTGCAAAGGAAATAGCAACCTCATTTGCTGAAGAAACACATACATTTGAAGGAAATGAAGGCTCTTCTGCAAGTTCTTCAAATTTTCACCCACCTATGAAAACCCAGGCCACTTTTGGTGTACACAGACATCACCACAGTCGTGGTACATAAACAGGGAGGCACCAAATCTTGCCAGCTGTGCAGGTTAGCATAGGAGGTATGAACTTGGCAACCTAAATGAACATCACACTTACAGTCACATAATCCCTTCTCAGTACAGTGTGCTAGAAGACTTCCTAAGCCATTCCAGGAGGACTTCTATGAGTGGACTTTGAACAGAGGGGTTTTCCAGATGATCGCTCTTCAATAGGGTACTCCTCAGATAGGCTTGCTTGCGTCACCAAGCAACCATCAGCTCCCGCAGTTTTGCAGCAGGTAGCCTTGTCCCACAGCTTAAAGGACAGATCCCTTTTCCTTCCAGTGGAGTTCCTCTATGCTTTTCCCAAAAGTTCTTCTCAAGGTACAAAAGGAACACCCAAACTTCTTTTACTGATATCATTTTTTTCTGAGGCAGCATTCGTTCTCCTGCAATTTTAGCTGACAAAGGGAAATTATAGGAGAATTCCTCTTAACCAGCCTCGATAACTCTGCAAAAAGGATTGCTGCTCCACCAAAGTCTTCCATCTCTCCACTTGGCCCTATGGTTGATGGGATTTCAATTCCTTAGAGACGCTTTTTCTCTGAAGAGTTTGTTCCAGTCCTACAAGAGGCAAGGAGACTCGCTACTAAGCAGTCTTACACTGCTTACTAACCAACATATTCAGGATCCACGCTTGTCGCAAGGTTCTGTTGTACTGTAATATCTGTGAACTGCTTCAGTCAGGTGTGGCCTACTATTCTGTAAAAGCTACTGTCCACTTTCAATGCCTGCCTTCCTCTTAGTCCTCCACTTATGGCTAGAGCCGAGGTCAAACTTTTCCTCTGGGAAGTCCTGAATCTTAACACACCAAGGAAACCCATCAGTCCTCCTAGGGATCTTAATTTTATGTTAGAAAAGCTTACACTGCATCCCTTTGAACCAGAATATTTTGCTTCACTAAAATTCTGTATTTGGAAAACTGTTGTCCTTTTGGCTCTCACCTCTGCTAGGAGAGTTTCTAAGTTAGAAGCAGTCATGGGAAATTCCTCCTTTTCTTATTTTTCACAAGGACAGGGTGCCTGTTAGGGCTAATCCATCCTTTGTGCCTAAGGTAGTAAACGAGCTGTCCCTCAATCAGGCCATTCACCTTTCCACTTTCTTTCCCAATCCACAAAGCTGGGAGAAAGGTTCTTACATACTCTGGATATTCACAGGGCACTTAGCTTTTATGTGGATAAGACTAAATCCTTCAGAAAAAACTGACCAACTGTTTTTATCATTTATAAGCCCTATGCTGGGCCAGCCAGTCTCCAAACAAACTATTGCAGCTTGGATTTCTAAGGCTATCTCTTTCTGCTACTATGGTAAGACTTTGCCTTCCTGCTCTAAAGCACATTTCATTAGGACAGTGCCTTCCTCAGAGGCATGTCACAGTGTATTAGACTCCAGATCTACTTGGTCTTCTGTACATACCTTTAACTAACACTGTAAAATGTATGCTTTTTCCAGGTCCGGGGCAACCTTTGCTCCATCAGTTCTATCCAGGCTGCTCGACAACTCTTCTACTCAATAGCCAGCCAACCTTCTTTCCTCCCTCAGTTCTGGGAATCATCCATACATCAGGAATATTGCATTAGGAATTTCAGTCAGGACATAGTACAGTTGTGCAAAAACTTGCTATAGCAGTAGATGTCCTACTGATCACTGTTGCAGTATTCCATCTCACAGTACTATCCCCTCTTCTCTGTCTTACTTCAGCCTTCATATTCCTCTTCCCCCTTTGCTTTAACCTCTGTTCTCTTACATGGGAATGGGGGAGTTTTTTTTTTATCTGCTCAAGCTACATCCTCTTAGCTGACCAGTCTCTTCTCTCAGAAGTTCTTGGGTGTCTGGTTTAGAGACAATCTGAAGATCCATGCTCGTATGTCAGTCTGTGTACCCTAATGCATAGAAGCAGAGATTGGACCTATGACCTAGGAAAGGTAAAGCTTTGGTACCCTGGCTGGACGTCAGTGGTTACAACCCGTATGTCAGGAATATTGCAACAGTGATCAGTAGAACATCTATGGTTATGGTAAGTTCTTGGACAACTGTACTTTCTTTGTGTCCTCTTTAGCTGATTAAGCATGTAGTATAGAATTTAGGATAGAGTATTCTTCTTCACTAAAATAAGAATATATGTTAGTATTGAAAGTAAATTTTTCTATTTAACTGTAGTGTTTGTTGGATATTGTGTTGGTACTTGTAATGGAGAAAGCTACCAACTTCAAAAAATACTCCAAAGGTGAGCATAACCCTCCCTCAAGATCCCCATGATCCTTTGTGTGTCTAGTGGTTGTACATCTCAGTGCCTCATGTGACATCTGTGCTGCTTTTGTAACCAGTGCCTTTTCAAATAGGAGGAATAAAGCTCATGTTCAAAGGGCTTCTTCCTTTGGATCCAGGGCCTGTCATATGTAAAAAGTCTACTGAGAAATCCCTGGACCGAAGGGTTCAGAATTGTGGAAGTATCCATTCGATACTTCAACTCCATTGTCGAATCTCAAGGCTCAGATAATCAAAGACTAAATGACTCGGACCCCAACCTATAACCCTTTCTCCAGCTCCAGAATTAGAGGTTCCCATCACTATACAAGATTCTCCCAATATAAGTGAGAAACCATTTTCAAAGTCCTCTTTGGCCCTGTCTTCAAGGTCCTTTAAATCCTATAAAAGTGCCTCAGAAGTCAATTTGGATGACATTTTGCTGATGTTCCTCAAAGCCCAGGTGGAGATGGGGGCGATTTTGATTCCACTGGCTCTGAAGCTTGTTGTATTCATGCATTTCACCCCTCTCCAGGCTCCCTTCATTGTTCCATTAATCAGGTTAGGTCCCTTTGGATCCTTATGGTTAACCTGTGGTCCAGGAATTGTTGATCAGTTTATCATCGGCCCCAGGTATTTTGGAACTGATGTATCCAACTTGAGCCCTGTCAGACCTGATGTCAGGGTCTCAGACCTGTGGGATCTAATGGTTTGCTTCACTGGTTCTGTTGCAGATATCGGCCTTTGAGACTTTGGCTTCAATCCCCTCGTCATGCTGATCCCACCCAGATCGTTTTCACACTCTTCCTTTGGAGATGTGGATCTGATCACAGGTGTGATATTTTTGGATTCCCTTGAGGTAGTCCAGGAATTGTTGATCAATTTATCATCGGCCCCAAAGATTTTGGAACTGACTTAGACAACTCAGGACCTGTCAGACCTGATGTCAAAGTCTAGGACCTGAGGGATCAGTTGGTCTGCTCCACTGGTTCTATCAGAGACATCAGTTTTGAGACTTTAGCCCCAGCTCCCTCTTTGGTGCCGATCATCCCACCCAGATCACATTCACACTTTTCCTTTGGAGAGTTGGATCTGACCATGGGAGCAGTATTTTTGGATTCCCTGGAGGTTGGACTGGACATCTGAGTGTTGGGGGGGGGGGGGTCATTTCATTGCCACGCAAGACAGATCCACAGGTTCCTCCAGCTACAGTTCTACCCCATGACCTTAGCTCATTGGGTTTGACTTCACAGCAGGCATCATCTGGGCAGATTCATTCTGCAAACCACAAGCATAGAAGACTCAGAAGACTCCTCCCCTAAGCCATCTAAGAAGAAGACTTGCATGAGGAAGCATCTAGACTCACCAGCTGAGTCAGCCACTTCAGATACTGACTTGCATGAGGGAGAGGGCTCCACATAATCCCCTCCTGGGCCTGTTTCCATTGTGAGATCCTGGAGCTCATGAGACAGTGGGGATCTTGGCCAGCTGAACCCTCCTAGCAGGATGAAGCAGTGTTGTTTGAGACATACAAGAATGACTCCTCCTACTTCCTGGGTGGTCCCTCCTGTGGTCAAGTTGGTGGAGTTAGTGATGAGGAAATTGTGGCAGGAACCAGACACATGTGAGTTGGTCCAGGAAAGCCTGACTAAGCACTGTACCCTCCTAAAGATAAACCTTTCTGGTGAAAGACTCCCACAGTAGAGACTCAATTATAATTACAGCAGCTATCAAGACAGAGTCATCTGAAGACTCTTCATTTAGCCATCTGCCCAACATGGAGTCCCGAGCTATGGATAGATGGGGAAGTCATCATTTGCTTTCAGCTGCTTTACTATCCAAGCTGTGAATTACTTTACTCACATCTCTTACCCTGTCATGACCAAGTTCATACAGAAGGTAATCTTGTGCAAGGTCATGGTCATCCTCATCACCTGTTTTAGCCCAGGCAGATATGTTTCTCCTCCTCAGACCTTACCTGAAGGAACCCCCTTGGTTCTTAAGTCTACTACCAGATCTCGTCACTCACCCATCCAGAGAACCTAATCTGCACGTTTCCAATCTGTAATTAATCCCATGGATTCTCCAATTCCAGTCATATCACAGTACACTTCCCTTGCTGCTGAGTTAGTCCACAACCTTACAGCTTCCCAGTAAACTTCAGCATCTAGGGTGTATCACAGTAAATTGAAAAGATTTGCTATATAGGTGGAATCTCACACCATAGAACCCATACAATATTTTTTTAATCTTCCATGTTTTCTTCTGGGTCCATCTTCTTAACTATTAATTCATAGGCTTAACCACGGGCTGTGTTCCTGCAGAATGGAGAACAGCTACAGTTATTCCCCTCCATAAAGGTGGCCTAGCAGGAGTCCCAGGGAATTAAAGACCCATAAGCCTGACCAGCCTCATCACTAAGGCCATGGAACATATCATTATGGACCTCATGAATAAAAACATAGGCGACTTCCAGACCCTGGATCCTAACCAATTTGACTTTGTGAAGAGCAAATCTTGCAAATTTGATGGTTTTCTTTGAAAGTGTGATCAAGGCCATGTATGAGGGCATATCTGTGCACCCAGCATACCTCGACTTGGCAAATGCTTTTGACACAATCCCACATTTAGGCCTTACTGATAAACGTAGCAAGCTGAATGTAAACCCCTTCGTCGTAAGATGGGTTGCCAACTGTTTCACAAACCGGACACACACTATCAAAGTGTGTGACTCCATATCAACCAGCAGCAGATCTGTTACCAGCAGGGTGCCACAGGGTTCAGTGCTGGGCCACTTACTGTTTAGTATATACTTCTTAGAAGTTCAGGTCAAAACTAAGGGGGTTGTAGCTGACCAAGTTTGCAGAGTACTGCAAACTAGGTGCAATCATTGAATCCCCAGATAATGTCATTACACTCCAGGAGGGTCTCATGCACACCAGCGACTGGTGTATTAGTCACATTTGCAAACTGAATGTAGAGTATTGCCTCATCATTCCTTTCGGCACAAACAGTGTCCCTTTACACTGTCAAATCGACAACAATACACTAAGTATCCATGACGTGGTAAGGGACTTGGGATCACAGGTTGACTGCGACCACCACATGTCTGCAGTAGTAAGGAAAGCTTTTCACATAGCACACTTGATTAGTAAAGACATCGCCTCAAGAGCAAAAGAAGTTGTAACCCTCCTGTCCTCAGCACTTATCTGGCCCATAATTGAGTAGAACGCTGCATTTGGCATGTATCGTACTAAGCACCTGCAGCAATTAGAGAGACCTCAGAGGTTTCTAACAAAGAAGATCAAGGGGCTCCGGCATGTGCCTTACACAGACTGACTAAAGTCCCTGTCACTATACTCCGTATTATATAAACTTCTTAGGGGAGATTTATGCCTGGCCTACAGAGCAATCCAAGACGCAAAGTAATGAGCTTGCTGCATATCCATAAATTAAATGGGTCTAGGGCTACCCATTCCAGGGACATAAATGTGGCCTGCAACCTAAATTGGACATGCTGGAGAGACAGATTTATCTCCCAGTGACTGCCACATCTTTGGAACAGGCTACCAATTCATGTGAATCAGAGCACCTCTATGACACTGTTCAAGCGGAACCTGACATGGGCAGTCATCAGTAAATGCAGTCTTGGGTATTAACTAGCACTTCTATGGTATTACATTGGGTTGAAACAGCTAAGATTAAAATTACCTCCGGGTCGATAGTACCTAATAATTTCCTATGATCCAAGGTACAGTTGGCAGCAATTTTCTTTCTCATTGACTTTCAGGAATCTTCCCTGGATTCTCATAAGTTACATAAAGCCTTTCTAAAAGGTATCTTCTGTTTGTGGCCTTCTGTAAAGGATCCTGCTTCTCCATTGGACTTAAAATTTGTGTTGGAAGCCCTGTGCTAAACCTGTATTTAAGCCGTCGTCATCTGCAGAATTAAAAGTCTTCTCTTGGACATCTATCCTGTTAGCAGCTGTCAGTTTAGTTAAGAGGAATTCAGAACGCTCATTCCATTAGAACTGTGCAGCCTTTTTCAGATTTCTATCCTTGGATGAAATTTGTCGAGCTGCTGCTTGGTCTTCACGCATACCTTTGTCAAACATTGCAAGTTCGATTGTGTTTCCAGAGCCAGAGCTTCCTTTGGGGCTTCCATCCTAATGGGTCTCCTGTCTTGAGGCCACCCAGGAATCATGTAGCTGTGGATTCTGACCCTTATGCCTGATAAGACAATCTAGATGAATAGGATAGGAAAGTCATGTACTCGCCATAATGATAGAACTTTTCATTCCTGTCCGTCCAGTATGACAACCCACACTCCTCCTTCCTGCCAATCTGTAGGCTCTGAAGGGCCTTTTATTTCTGGATCAAGGGCAGTATAAATGTGCTTAGGTTTAGGCGCCAAACTCAATCTGAGCAAGTCAGGGAGGACTAGGGCATTATGGGTAAAGCATTTAGGAAGGGCTTGAGGCTGGAGCACTAAATCAGCTGGATCAGATCTGAGTGGAGTTCAAGGACCCATATGTACTATCGGATGGACTTGGATGAAAGAATTTATCTTTATGGTGAGTATTTAATTTTTGTTGGTCTCTTAATTTTTGTTGGTCTTGGCCTAGATAAATATTGCAAAATCCTCCTCAACTCTCTCTCTCTCTCTCTCTCAGGATTGTATTCCTGATATACCTTATAGATTTTTCTCTCCAGTAGGCCTTTTTAACACAAATCAAGATGGGTCTTTATTTGGAATTTTTTCGTGACCTTCTCCAGTCAGTCTCAGATTTCTGCAAGAGAATTTCTCAGGATCCTAGGGTTCATGGCTTTTATGATTCTCATGATACCTCTTGATAGACTATACAAGAAAGCTACAGTGTTTTCTGGGGGGAAAATCCAAATGGATCCCCCCTTGGACAATTACAGCTTAAATATGGACACATCTGTCATAGGTTCATAGGTATGTACTAGGCTATCTGCCCAAGGGCATTTATAAGCCTAGCCATAGTGTGTTGGCTTTCGCCACCCCCTTAGATTAGTTTTAGATTTAGTCAAAAAATGCTATCCCAAAACACTTTGGCTGTTCACTTTAAAACTGTCAAATATATTATTTTAGTGTGTCAGTATTGCACCTGTTGTTGGAGGCATTCATTTAGACAGTTGTAGACACAGTATGACCTGAAAAAGCCATATTGATGTGATGCATTCATCATACAGAGAATATGCCTGGCTTACACCCTTGTATATACAAAGCATCTCACAGTTAGACGTTGCCCGTTTGATTCTCGGAGCGTCTTCTGTGTGGCGACATGCGTGAATGGGCGTTCCTTCGTTGAAGGTTGTGCATTAGGCCCGGCAAGCCAGCATGTAAAACTCTACTGCCAATCATTAGCGGACCGGAGTTCCGCTGTGGCGACCCCTAACCGGGAAAAGCCGAAACACACAAACAAACGTGTACTCAACCAAGGGGTAGCAAACAGGGTAAAAATAAATCTAAAAAAAAATCTTTAAAAAAAATACATCATCTTTTCAAATGGCCAGATTTTCGCAGAATGTCCAGATATTTGCCTCATTTTTTTTGGTGTGTTCCTCATAAAATTTGTGATTTTTCTATATTTTTGTGGCGAATTGGTGAGGATTGAATTCAGTCGTTTGAGTTTCAGACTTAATATCCTTCAGAAAATGTATGGTATTACAAGACCTCCTATCCTAGCAACTTTCTGAGTTTATAAGAGCAATATTTATAATGTGTCCCTACTTTTGTTGCTTTGTCCCCCCTCCATTATTTTTGGCCTTGTCCAGATTTTTTGTGCCAAGAGGTTGGGTACTATGCATCTTGCTAATGTTCTCCCATTGTGACTTGTTTTTGTAGTCACCAAAAGTGCTAAACAGCTGATGAATAGCTTGCAGCCCAGGCTGTTAACAAAAAAAAAAAAAAAAAACCCATTAACTTGTTTGCTGTTCGGGGGTGGGGGTGGGGGGGGCTTCCTTACCAGATTCCATGACCTAATTTCTTTTGGTATAAAGTAAGGGAGGTAGCCATCAAAAATAAGCTAACGTAGATAGAGATACTATGGTGGAAGCAAAACTTGGGGCATTAATTTTTTATTGGCTGCAGTAGTATTTGCTGTTGCTTTAATTTTCAGGAAGTAGTAATGCAGTTGCCACACCACAGTCCTCATGCTTATTTGTGGTTCTGACTGTAATATCTTAGATGTGGAGGTGAATTGCCGGTTGGATTAATTTTAATTTTTTTCTTGCTGAGCCATCAGTTTTCATTTTTTAAGTGTTTAGCTACCTTCTTATCTGCTATATGAGCTGGAGGTGGCTTGCTGCTCTTCATAGTATTGCAGGAGTTTGGATAATTTTTTCCCATGCAGATGTGACCTAATACAGACATCATGGCTTGCTAGTGCGGTTCCACTTTCAGTTAACAATTTATCTTTTTTCAGCACAAAGTAAACTAAGCAAACTAGCATACTGTTGACTGTTTGCTGCGTATATCCTACGGACAGATGCAGAACAGGTAATATTTCGAGTTAGGCCACCCCCTGCCTTTCTTTAATAGAAGAAATTGTGCTGTGCAGTCTGTTTTACTTATGGCTAAGCATTTCTTGCTATTTTCTTTTTTTTCCAATACCATGTACAATGTCTGTTTTAATAGCAGTGTTTCTGGCTACTGTTTTTTTTTTCCTATTTATCTCATTCCAGCCTGTAGCACCTTTCTGTGCATCTCCAGTTACCACTAAATCTCTTATGGTGTCCAAACAATTTTTTTTCAGAATTTACCTTATTTTTATTTATTTATTTATTTTAGTGGAATTACTTGCCATTTAATAAGATGCAGTATTAGGGCGAGGTATAAGTGACAACAATTCCACTAAAATTGTGAATCTAGGATGCTCTACAGTGGAGAAATAGATCATATTTATACTTCATTTTTATAACTGAGATCTACATTTTTTGTGGAACATGGTGTGAAATTACATAGATGGAGACGTAAAATGCATTGTCACTGTTCACTTATAATACAATAATATGCTGGAGATACTACTAGGCGTTTGCTGGTATGATGTTTTGCAGTGTTTTCATACATATGTGATGTTTCCAAGTTACTTGCAAACTATATCATGGTATCAGGTGAAACCTTTAAAGGATGCTAAAGAAAACCATCATTGATATTTCCTCATAACCTGCACATAGAGAGAGATATGGTGTTATTTATAATGCTAATTTAATAGTTAAGTATAAGTTATGCGAGGAGAAGTAGGGCAGTAGATATACAACATGCCAGCACAGCTAGCTGGAATTTAGTAGAGAATTATGTTTGAATAATCAGACTGATTTGTACAGATGGTTGTGTTGGAAATGTATTTGTAAAGCTGCTTGTGTTGGAAATGTATTTGTAAAGCTGCTTGTGTTGGAAATGTATTTGTAAAGCTGCTTGTGTTAAAAATGTATCAACAGTGTACCCTGCTGGGCAGAAAAGAAATGTACATGCATTATTGTAACTGTTTAAATGTATACATTGTAACAGAGAATACTGGAAGAGAAGAAGTTAATTTCAATCCACCTGATTTTGAGAAATAGTAAGAAAATTAAATTACTGGACGTAGGCCATAAAGATGTCATCTCAGTTTTGAATGTAGCCAGAGAAGCAACGTCTATAAGAAGCATGGTTTGTTAGTCTCTGTAGGAGGAGTAGAAGTTTGTAATTGTTTTATGCCTCCCAGAAGCTGCACCAGATCTGAGCAAAGCTCTGTTTGTATTATTGACATGTAGGTGCTAAGTTCTGGCAGTGGGGGGGGGGTTGCATGGGAAACAGCAGATGACAAGATGTACGTGATATCATTCTGTACAGAAATAATGTTTTAATATTAGCTGAGACTGAAGTCTCAGGGCAGTCTAATTCTTGGAACCTGACTGACATCGAAGGATCTCTCACCTACTTCATCTTGCCTTGCCCTAGTAAGTGACTACAGATAGTAATTATCTAAATTAGTTGGAAAAATGTAACTGTGTGAATATTTCCCACTGTGTTACTTTGAATATTTCCTGAGGCTGAAACTCTGATGTTTATTGTAAAGAAATGTTCAGTATTTTCATGTTCTTTTATTATTAAATATATTTAAACTTTTCCTTGTGGCTGGTCCTTTAGAGAATATATTAATCTCTGAGAGTACCTATTGGTGACTCTGTGGCCTCTCCTGAAAGCCTGGCTGTTTGGTCAACCTTACCATTTGTATTAATATTAATTTCACTCAATATAATTGGGTACCCTTGGAAGAGCCTTAGGTAGCTGGCTTTGTAGTGTCTGATAGCAAGGACAACTACCTTATAGTCTGGGCAGAAGGGGGCAGAGCAGGTAAATTTGTGCCAGCCTTTCCCAGGTGTGTTTGTGCACGCATGAAAATCAAATATCACAGTGTGTGTTTGTCAGCTACTTGGAGCAGACACACAAAGTACTGGTTTCGCAGAGAGAGAGAGAGAGAGTGTGCTGGAGGACTTTGTTTGGACATTAGGCTGAGAACTCTGTAGCTGTGCTTTTAGGGACGCTTATTGGGAACCTGGGGAGAGGCAGAGGGAGAGAAACGGAGACTCCGAACTGAGAAAGCCACGGTAAATTTTTTGGCTAGGCTTGTATGGGCCCTAGGGCCGATAGCCTAGTACCTACCTATGAATCTATGAGTGTGTTCCCTGTGTGCTCTTAAGGGAAATTGTGCTTGATGCAGAGTGGTCTGCAAAAGGAAATACTGAGTGTATCCATTTGTAGTCCAAGTGAACGTCCCTTTCCATTGTCTTTTTTGAGGATTCAGGCTGCTTGATTACTAGATATTGGTGAGCAGTGGTGTGGGATAATTGAACTTCTGTAGCCTCTAAGCAGTTGTCACTGAAGGTGGGTGTACTCTCAAGCAGCCATAAGGTAACCATTCATAGTTTTATTTCACAACAGTTTTGTTTACTTTTTTTGTTTTGTTTAGTCATAGAATGCAAGCAAAGATGTTAGCTGTAGATTATGGCATGTTGACAAAGAACCAGTTTGCCAAGGTGTGTGAAGCCAAAGGACTGGTGTATGGCAACCTGACTAAACAGGAAATTATTTCAGTCTTAGTCACAGCTCAGACAAACGACCAGGAGGACAACCAGTCTGGTGATGGGAATTCACAGCCCACAGAAATGGGACAGTTCACCTTCTCCCTCAGAGGACTTAAAAACCCTTCTGAAGTTAGAGACTTGAACTGGAGGCCAGATGTTTGGAATTAGAATTAGCAGAGAGACTGTGACATTTGAAGACTGAAGAAAAAGAAAGATTGCAGTGTTTGGAGGTTGAAGAGAATGATAGACTGCAGCGTCTGGAGGCTGAAGAAAATGAGAAGCAGTGTCAGCATGAGATGGAGATGCTGACTCTTCGCCAGGGTCATGGAGGTAATGGGGAAGGGAATAACTGAACCCCAGAAGAATAAAGGTCAGTAAATTTCTTTCACAGTTTACAGAGGGTGATAATTTTGATAGTTTTATTCATATATTTGAAAGGGTATGTAAACAGTATAATGTTGACCAAGGGCTCTGGGTACAGTTCCTGATTCCCTTACTCCATGGTAAAGCTATAACTGCTGTTTCGAAGTTGTCTGATATTGATCGTTTAAATTATGATAATGTCGAATGATGTTTGCTTGAATATTTTAAGTTAACACCTAAAGCTTACAGAAAAAAGTTTCATGAGTAGAGACACAAGGCAGATGAAAGTGTGCGTGATTACATTGCTGAGTTTAACACTTACTTTCATAGGTGGGTGAATAGATGTTAGGCCACTACTTCTGAAGGGCTGGCAGACCTTTTTGTTAGAGAATAAGCCCTTAACACTTTGCCTGAGGACATGAGAATCTGGTTGGCAGACTGAGAGTGTAACTCTGCAGATCAGCTGGGAAAAAAGATCTCTACTTAGCAAGTAGGGCATCATTGCACAAGAAGGGGATACGCTGCACAAGGATATAAGGGAATATAAGGGAACCCATGGCGGGCAGCCTAAACTACCCCAGCAGAGTCCCCCCATCACTAGTTCAGGTACATGGCGCGGATCAAGGTTTAAATGTTTTAAATGTAACCAGTGGGGCCATGTATCATATAAATGTCTTTGGAGGCAAGGTGGGGAACAAAGGGTGGGGGAGCCAGCAAGTGAGAATAACAGTATGTCAGTGGTAAGTTGTCTGGAGACAACAGGGGTCCAAGCTTTCACAAGAGGTTATATCCTATCTTAGTGGATGGAAAACAAGCCACTGCTAAGAGAGAGACAGTCTCTTACATAACCATTATGAAGCCTGCAGTGGTTAGAGGAACAGTACTTGCTTGGGCAGTCCAGTCCAGTCAGATTTTTAGGAGGGACCCCATTCCAAATACCTGTGGTCAAGGTTCACCTTGACTGAGAGGGTGGAAAAGGAAGCAAGCAAGTAGGTGTGTTTTGAGGATATCCCTGCAGATGTCTTGGCAGGGAATGATTTTAATAATGCAGTAACTTGTGTGCATGGAGTTACACTTAGTCAATCTTGGAGACAGGCATGTGAGTATGGTGGCCTGGGGGAGACCCAGACAGACCTCACACTTGAAGCCAGGGCTGGTGAGGTGGCTGCTTCAGGGAGGGAGCTACCCTGTAGCAGGGAGTTATTATTTATAATGTTAATTTAATAGTTAAGTATAAGTTATGCCAGGAGAAGTAGGGCAGTAGATGTACAGCATGCCAGCACAGCTAGCTGGAATTTAGTAGAGAATTATATGTTATTTGAATATTAGATTGATTTGTACAGATAGTTGTGTTAGAAATGTGTTTGTAAAGCTGCTTGTGTTAAAAATGTAACAATATTATACCCTGCTGGGTGGAAAAGAAATGTACATGCATTGTTGTAACTGTTTAAATGTATACATTGTAAAAGAGAATACTGGAAGAGAAGAAGTTAATCTAAATCCACCTGACTTTGAGAAATAGTAAGAAAATTAAATTACTGGGCCTATGCCATAAAGATGTTATCTCACAGTTTTGAATGAAGCCCAGTGACACATACTGCTTGTAAGAAGCATGTTTTATTAGTCTCTGTAGGAGAAGTAGAAGTTGGTAATTGTTTTATGCTTACCAGAAGCTGCACCAGATCTGAGCAAAGCTCTTGTATGTGTATTATTGACATGTAGGTGCTAAATCTTGGCAGTTTCTAGCAATGGTGGTGGTGGTGGGGGGTTGCATGGGAACCAGAAGTCATATGACCAGATATATGTGATGTCTTTCTGTACAGAAATAATGTTTTCATATTAGCTGAGACTGTAGTCTCAGGGCAGTTTGTTTCTTGGAAAGTGACATAGAAGGTTCCCTCACCTACTACTTCTTGCCTTGCTCTAGTAAGTGACTCTGGGAAGTAATTCTGTAAATCATTTAGGAAAATACAGTGAGATTAGTTAAGTACTGATGTGATGTTGTCAATCTTCACTTAATCCTTGACTCTGTTCCAAACCTCGGAATTGAGACGGTAGTTTATTTCAGCTCGTGCTCTCCAAACTCTCGAGCCAGGCTCCAACCATAATGCTCCTCAGAGAGACTACCTTAGATCTCGTTTGCCGCTTTGCAGACCAGACGCATTTGTTCAGTCTCTCAAGCCTTAGCTTAGTTTTTGTGAGTAATTCCTAATTTTTTGACACTTTATTTCTAAATTTTTCTCTTCATTATTTCTTGTATTTCTACTCACTCCTCTGTCGTATTATCATAGCTGGTTTCTATCTGTCTTCCCTCTACTGTTGGTAGACTGTCCAGTACCATTGTTGGTGCTCCTTTTCACTCCTTTTAAATACCTTTAAAGGTAGCTTTTCATACGATCGCTGGTATTTTTTTTCTACTTTCTATTTAAAAAAAAGAATCTTTCTTTATCTGCATTCCCTTCTTTGTGTAACTGCTTTCAACCTGTTTTGGTGGAACAACAGGAGAAACTTTCTCCTTCTAAGCTCTCTAAGGGTATCTCCGGATTCAAAAGTTGTAAAATATGAAGGCAAAATGCACATTTCAGATGGGCATACCCTTTGTGTATTGCCTTGGTAAGGTACATTTACAGGAGAACTGTGTGGTTTGTCATGGGTTTTCAACCTGTACTTTAGCAGAAAGGAAAAACAAATTAATCTTGAAAGGATAACTTAAAACTGGATTTGCCAAGGCCATTTCTGAGTCCAGAGAGAAAGCTGGTACTTCATCTTCCTCTTCTTCACCTGCCTCAAAGAAAAGGCCTTCCTCTGTTCCATAGTCCTTTGACTACACCGACCATTGCTACTTCCACTAAATTGACTTCGGAGCTGACAGATTCTTCCTACTGATATATTGGTACCGAAGCAATTGGGGCTGCCTCCGCTCCCAAGAACATCCTATTCCCCATCTGTGAACCTCCTAAATCTCCTTCCACTGCATCTGTTCGATCTACTAAGAGTCTCTCAGAGACTAACATCATGGTGGATCAGCTACTAGTGGTGAGGGGATTGCCCTTGGTTCCAAGCCACATGGGCATTGGAACCCTTCATCCTATGGCACCCCCATATCCTCCTTCAATTCTTGCTGAGCCCCCGATCCCGACTCTCCCGGCACTGTGACTGTTTTGGTTCCGGTAGCATCTTTGTCTCCGGTTCTGAGAACCGCCATGAGTAGCTTCAAATTTTCGTCACTGAAGACCTCCCGGCGTCGAGACTGCCTGGGTGGGTCTGAGATGCATGGTACCTTTTGGGTTCCTTTGGAACTATCTGTGTCTCTTGCTGCCTCGGCCTTTGCAATGTGGACCCAGGCTTTTGTTCCAGAAGTGGCCTCCTCTGTATGGGGTGTGACCCTGGTTCCGAAGGAGTCTATATTTCGTTTCTGGCCTCCCAGCCCTCTACAGGGGGGGGGGTCCAGCATTCTGGATTATGGAGAAGGCATTGTCTATTGGAGACTCACAGTCCATGCCATCCTTGTCAGGACAGATTTCAGTATCCCCTCGACCTGAGCTATCATCAGTATCATCCCCAGGACAGAGAGCACAAAAGTCTCGGGTAACTCCTACCTTGGTAGTCTCTTCGGATACTTCACCAGATCATCCCCTGAGGAAGCCCCTGCGAAAAGAAAGTGCAAGATGAAGCACTTGGACTCCCCGGAAGAGTCTTTCACTGAAGATACTGATTTTGATGAAGGGGAAGGTTCCCCCACGTTTACCCCCTGATGAGGTTTCCTTCTGGGGCATCCTAGAATTCCTGAAACAGAGGGTTGGCTGGTCCTCCTCCCAACCTTCCTCAGAGGAATCCATATATCTGGAGGCTTTTTGTGCTCAACCCTCTACTTCTTGGATCTCTCCGCTTGCTGATGATCTCATTAAATTGATCGCTCATTAGGAGTGGAAGATGCCTGACGCCATAGAGCAAATCCCTAAGAGACCTGATCGAGTGTTATCAGCCCCTAAAGAGGACCCACATTGGGCCAAAGGAATTTCTTTTGACGCCATGGTGGTAGCGGCAGCCACCAGAAAAGAACTTGCCAAGGAAAGTTCTACTATCTATCCTCCTAACAAGGAGCCTGGGACGTTGGATAGATTTGGGAAGCGCATTTATGTTGCATCAAACTTTGCTGTAATGTCCTTGAATTATATGCTGCACTTTACAAGACTACAGCTGGATCTGATCAAGGAGCTTTTGGATACTCTCGAAGGAGCAGTGGCTGAAGGGGTATGAGATAAGCTGCTACTTAGCTTGAAACCCTAGAAGCAATTTCTAACTCGTCCATGTTGCCCATGCAGCTGAAGGGACGACTCGATTAGGGCAGCAGGTTTAGGCATAGCCATTAGAAGGCACTCCTGGATGCACTTGTGCAAATTTGTGGAGCCATTTAAAGCATCATTCGTCAACGCTTCTTTTGATGTATCTTCCCTGTTTAGTCCCATAGTAAAAGATACCCTAGCCAGATGTGAAAAGGACAGTAAGACCCTTTCTGCCATTGGCATACATTTCTCCACTCCTCAGAGACGATCATAAGATCCCAGGTCGGTCAATTCTAGGAACCAGAGAAGCAGGAGACTATGGTTTAAAAAATCCAATGGGCCTTTCCAGGATTTATGAGGCAAAGACTTCCCCCAGGGCAGAGGGGTAGGCAGTGGAAGAAGCTGCCCTAGAGGCAGAAATGGAAAACAAAATCAGGGATCCAGAGAGACCTTCTCTGGAGCTCCCTACCAGCATCCCTAAATGGGTGCCCAGTTGCCCGTCAATGGAGGCAGTTGAAGGACAGCTTTCTGTGCACCAATCTGCCTGGCAATTGTTAACGGACAAATGGGTGCAGGGAATTATATTCAGAGGTTATCAAATTCCTCTATCACAACTTCCATAACCCCAGAAACAACTCCCAGACGTACTAACCAGTCTCAGGGAAGCAGCAGTTCTAGAAATTCAAAAACTGCTAAGCAAAAGAGTCATCCAAAGAATCCCACCAGACCAGAAAGGATCCAGATTTTACTCAAGATTCTTTTTAGTGCCCAAGAAAACAGGGGACTGGAGACCCATCTTGGATCTCAGCCAATTCAACAAGGCAGTTCAACAAACCAAATTCCAGATGGTCGCGGTTCAGTCGATACTTCCATTCTTGGAAAAATCAAGTGGATGTGCTCTATTGATCTCCAAGATGCTTATTACCACGTAAAAATGGAAAAGAACTCCAGGAGGTTTTTGTGCTTCTGACTGAGAGCCAGTCATTTCCAATTCAGAGCACTGCCTTTTGGACTCACAACAGCACCCAGGGTGTTTACCAAATGCATGACAGCGATAGTAGCTCATCTAAGACTGCAAGGGTTTCGAGTATTTCCATATCTCGACAACTGGCTTCTCACCGCTACCACCAGCCGTCAGAATGGGTAAGAGATTACACCATATATCTTTGTGCATCTCTAGGAATAACTATAAACTTTGAAAAGTCTACACTTCAACCCACTCAGAAACTGGATTTCAATGGAGCTCATGTAGACACTGTCTCGGGAATTGCATCTCTCCCTCCAGAAGGGCTACAACGCATAAGATCCCAGGTCGGTCAGTTACTACACACTGACAAGATCCCAGCAAAATTTGTTCTTCAAACCTTAGGCTCCATGCCAACAGCAATCACTCTAGTTCCTTTGGCGAGGTATCACGTGCAGATATTGCAATGGCTACTAGCTTTCCAATGGTCTCTCATTTACCAATCAATGTCTCAACTAATTCTGATTACCAGTCGTTGCAAGCACCACCTGTTGTGGTGGCTACACTCCAGCCAGTTTCTCGTGGGTTGTCCTTTCATTCTTCCCCAGCTCCAAGCCACAGTGACCACGTTTGCTTCCCAGACAGGGTTGGGGGGGCATTATCTGGAGGCCAACTTGCACATCAGTGTACTAGAGATGAGAGCAGTCCTGTTAGAGTTGCAGGCATTCCAGGATGTCCTCCCTCTAGGAACAGTTGTGATTCAGATGAATAGCAAATCAATAGTCTGGTACATAAATAGAGAGGAACCAAATCTTACTCGTTGTGTCGAGAAGCACTGAAAGTATGGCAATGGGTGATTTTTTTCCAACTGCTTTCTCATAGCAGCACACATTCCAGGAAGCTCCTGTCGATTTAAAATTGTATAGCTCATCAGATGAGGAACTGAAAGCACAGCTGCAGGTTGTCAAAACTTTTTCAGATGATATTGGAATGTCATTTGGTCTTGATAAATGTGCAAAAGCAACCTTTAAAAAAGGAAAGTTGCAGCACCAGGAAAACATCAGTTTGGGACAAGAATGCAATATAAAAGAACTTGAGCAAGAGAGGGTGTATAAATACTTGGGAATTAATGAAGTATCAGCAATAAAACATGAACAAATGCAAATAAAGCTTAGTAAGGAGTACTTTCGAAGACTTAAATTAATCCTGAAAACAGCCTTGACACCTAGGAATAAGATTCAAACTCTAAATCAATTTGCTCTTCCTGTCCTAACTTAGTTATGGAGTGAGTGACTGGCCCCAAAAAGTGTTGGATAGATTGGATATTAAAACAAGAAGGATGCTTCATGCTTACCAAATGATTTATAAAAATCAGTGTATACCAAGATTATATATTCCCCATTCTGAAGGAGAGATGGGCCTCCTTGTAATTGATTACATGTATAGATATGCAATCATGGGACTCCACACATATCTACTGACCTCACAAGATCCAAATGTGGTGAAAGTTTTGAAACATGAGGAGAATAAATCTAAGATGACTTATCTGCTTAATTTGGCAGAAGCATATCAACGTCAAGCAGGAATGGAAATCAAACCATAAGTGAATAAAAACGAGGCAGCAACTGAATGTTCTAAAAAACAAAATTAAGAATATAAGATGGACCAGATGAGAAGGCAAGAAATGTGGAAAAAAACAAATATAGTTGCCAGTATAGAAAACTTCTGGAAGAGCCTCATGTTGATCAAGAACGAATGCAGGAATGGTTAAGATTCATAGATTAGTAATAGGCTAACTGTCCTCGTGAGCCATTTTTTTAAGCCTAGCCAATTATCCCTTGTGAGACTCAAACCCTGCACCTTGTGTTTGTAAGGCAAACACCTTAACCATTAGGTCACCCTCCCAAAGAGGTGAATTTACATCAAGAAATGAAAGGTTAATATTGGCAGCCCAAGATAGTGGGCTACGTACACTCTGGTTTACTAAGTCCATGGAACATGTGCGAGAAACAGACATGCAGGTTTTGTGGAACCGAATTGGAAACAGTCACACACCTTATTGCTGGTTGTGACTCTCTAATGGCAGAGGGACTGTATATTGAAAGGCATAATAATGTGGCGAGATTGTTACACTGGAGATTGTGCAGACATTATACTATTGAAGTGGCTGAAAAACACTGGAAATACTAGCCACAGAGAATCATAGAAAATTATGATGTTTACATCACATGGGATCAACCAATACCAACAGTCCAGAAGATAGATGCTAGAAAACCGGATATAGTGGTCCAAAAAAAGAAGACAAAAGTAGCATTGATCATTGAAATCACCACACCTAGTGACTAAAGTGTCTTGCGTACAGAAAGACACACAGTCATAAAATACCTCGATCTGCAGGCAGAAACGAGAGCCATGTGGAACAAAGATACCCAGACAGTTCCAATAGTAGTAGGAGCAACTGATCTTATAAAAAAGAATTTACAATCATATTTAGATATGTTACCAATTTATGTAACACCATTTGAATTGCAGGAGGGGTCATTACTGGGCACATTGTGGGTGCTGCAAAGAGCACTTTTGGCTAACATCAAAGAGTGAAAGAATACTAATTTCATGAACTTTAATCGTACTTTGACTTAGGAATGGGGTCCATTCCTGTCATGGTATTAGAAACCCAAAAGACTTGGAGAAGTTAAAAAGTGGGAAGCTCCAATGTGATGGCGGACAAATTGATCAGAACTATTCTCTTGCCTCATGAGTGGTCTCTCAATCCAGTAGTAACTAACAACATTTTTCACCACTGGGGCCAACCTTGCTGCGATTTCTTCTCCTCTCCTCTAAACAACAAGTGCAAAAGTTACTTTGCCCTAATCCCCCATCCTCAGGGGGAGTCATCTAAAGACGCTCTTCTCCACGTTTGGCCTCACAGTCTACTTTATGCCTTTCCCCCAAATTTCTCTCATTTCACAGATGTTCTTCATTCCACATTGCTGCAGTCCTAACTATTGGGTAGTCCGCTGTCCAGTCGGCCCGAATACCAAAGTATATGGCTGACGTCGGTCAGGGCGCATTAGACTGACGTCAGTACGTCAGGGTACTAATGCGCATGACCGACGTCATATCCTCAGTCTTTTTTGCCGCATGGTCCGATGCAGAAGCAATTTTGCGAGTGCAGGTTGGCGTTCTGAAAGTTTCTGAAGTCAGAGTTTCAGACCGAATCAAAGTTGGCTAAGTACCCCGTTGGGGAATATTTTGTTTTTTCTTGCCTCAGTATTTAACCGGATGTCAGGTGAATAACTGTATTTCTTGTGGGAAACAGATACCTCATAGGGATTACCATACTTTGTGTATACCTTGTTTAGGGCCTGAGCACGACGTTGTTGGATGCCGCTCTTGTGCTAGATTTAACAAACGCACTATTAAGAGAAGGTTAGACTGTGCCAGGTTAGTTTTTGGGAAGCGTTGTAATTATAAAATGCCGTCGGAGGCTCCGACGCCCGCTTCGGCCAAAAAGCGCAAGGACAAAGCAGCAAAGCCTAGAGTGGAAGAACCGACAGTCCCTGACGCCGGTTCTTTAGAAGGCTCAGTGGAGCCGGAGGTTCTGCCAGGTGTTTCTTTGGAGTCTCAGGGAGAGACTTTATTGTTACAGGATGTATCCTCTCAGGAAGTAGGCCAGGCTGAGGGGGCTTCTCAGGTGGCTGTTCTTCCCTCTCTTCCTAAGGTGGTCAGAGCCTCCCCTTCTGTTTCCAAGGCTTCTTTGAGAGGCAGGCCAAGTTTAGCTTCAGTGGGGGTTTCTCCTAGTGCTTCAGGGTCTTTGCCTAAGAAACATATGCTTAAAATGGCAGAGGATTTGATTACTATGATTAGAGGTTCTATGCCCCCTCCTGATAAGAGGCCTAGGGTGGATCCTGAGTTTGAGAGTTTTGAGCAATGTTCGGAGGCTTCTGAGTCTTCGGCTGAAGACTTGCAGGAGTATCCTCCTTATTCTGATTCTGATGTGGATGATTCTACTCCTTCAGCTTCTCCTCCTGAGGATTTTTCATTTTCAGAGACTCTGCATTCCATGAGGGAGCATTTTAAATGGGAAGGTCAAGATTTCTCTGATTCCAGGAAGAGGCTTAGGGAATTCTTGTTTTACCCCAGCATAGGCCTTTAGCTATACCTCCTGTTCTGAATGTGGTGGAAGATGTTTTGCAGAGGCTTCCCTGAATCCTGATTCTTTGCCTCCTGCCCCAGTTAAACCGGATAGGTACTATAGGGTGCCTGAAGCTCATAAGTATCTTTTAAGAGTCCTAGGGCAGACCCGAAACTGTCTCTCAGGGGCCTAAAGGTGTGAAGGCCTCTGTTGTTAAAAATCCTGTTCCTCCTGATAAAGAGGCAAGGGCTTTGGATAGATGGGGAAAGAAAGTGTATACTTCTTCCACTTTAGCCATGAGGGAGTTGAATTGTCAGTTTCACATGTTAAAATATCAGAATTACCTCCTTTCACAATTGAAATCTAAGGTGGATGCTCTGGCAGAAGGTATTGAGTGTAAAGAGTTGCAGGATTTAGTTCATGTGTCTGAACAGGTGGGTAAACATTCCTTGCAGTGTGGTTTTGATGCTGTGCAGGCCTCCTCGAGGGTGGCTGCCACTGGTTCTGTTCTTCGTAGGCATGCCTGGTTGAGAGATCAGAATTTAGCTGAGCATGTTAAAACAAGGATTTTGGATGCTCCTTTGCAGTCTGATGTGTTGTTTGGTTCGCCTGTGGAAGCAGTTTTAAAGAAAATGGAGGACAAGGCTAAGTCTATGCAAACTGTTAAGGATTTTTTGCAGGTGCAGCCTCCAAGTTTAGTAGAAATTGGCCTACTAAGGGATGGACTTATCCTGCTTATGATTCCCAGTCTAGGGGTAGGTCTAGACATGGTAGGGGCAGAGCTCAAGGTTCTTTTAGGCCTAGGACAGGAGTTCCCCTGCTCAGACTTCTGGTGAGGGCAGGGGTCAGTCCTTTCGTAAGCAGACCCAATGACCTGCCTTTTCAGCTGCCAGTACATTCTCGCCTGGCAGCACCTTTGGGAGGAAGGCTGTCTCTTTTCAAAGAAAATTGGGATTTAATTACCCACGACAGATGGGTTCTGGATATCATTCACCACGGTTACAGGTTTTATTTCCATACCTTGCCTCCTTTCAAGGGCATGCCAGACATTCCTCCTCTACAAAGAAAAGAGGCTTACAAGCAAATTTCTCTGTTGCTCCAAATAGGGGCCATTCAGCCAGTTCCTGTGCCAGAAAGGGGCCTAGGATTTTATTCTCGCCTGTTCCTAGTACCGAAGAAGGGGAACACGTGGAGATCAATTTTGGATTTATCTATCCTCAACACTTATCTGGACATTCCCAAGTTCAAAATGTTGACTTTACAACAGCTTTTACCTCTGCTGGGCAAAGATCACTGGATGGTAACTTTAGATCTCAAGGAAGCTTACCTTCATGTGCCTATAAGACTAAGTTGCAGGAAGTATCTGCGTTTCGAGCTGGAAATTCTCATTATCAGTTCTCTGCATTGCCCTTTGGCTTATCCACTGCCCAGAGTATTCACAAAGGTTCTGGCTCCAGTGATAGCTTACTTCAGGCTAAAAGGAATTCAAATCTATCCTTACTTGGACGACTGCCTGATTCTAGCTCAAGAAAAGGAAGACCTTCTACAGCATTTGGATTATGTCATAGCAGTGCTAAGATGCCTAGGGTATTCTGTGAACGAAATAAAGTCCAGTCTAGTACCCTCTCAAGACATGTGCTTTCTGGGTGTGAGACTGAATACAGCAGCCCAGATGGCCTTTTAACCCCGGACAAACAAAGAATCTTTCCAGTTACTTCCATCAACTATCTCTTCAGTCCGGGCTGACTGCAAGGACAGTCCTTCAAGCCTTAGGGTTCATGGCATCTTGTATTCTGGTGCTTCCCAATGCCTAACTGCATATGAGGAAGCTGCAATGGTATCTCAAAAATGTATGGACACAGCACTGCCAGGATTTGGACACTGTCATTCAAATAATACCTTGCATTCAAAAGGAATTTTTGTGGTGGGCTCAGGAATGTCACCTAAACAAGGGACTCTCTGTGACCCGGCCAGAGGCGAGTCAGATTCTAACGACAGATGCCTCAGACATTGCTTGGGGAGCTCATCTAAATGGAAAGTGGATACAAGACAAGTGGCCTGCCAGACTACAGCATCTACATATCAACATGAAAGAGATGTTAGCAGTCCAGTTTGCATTAATGGCTTTCAAGGAGTTACTTCTTCCAGGGCAGGTGTTGATTCTAACAGACAACACAACTGTCATGTGGTACATCAACAAACAAGGGGAACACATTCTTACCCATTGTGCAGGCAAGCAATGATTTTATGGGAGACTGCGCTCAGCTTGCAACTAACTCTTCAGGCAAGGTTTCTGCCGGAGCACAGAACTCCTTAGCAGATGTGTTAAGCAGACAAATCATGGATCCCCACGAGTGGAAACTGGATCTTCATGTATTTCAAAAATTGACAGTGTCATGGGGAACTCCAGACATAGATCTGTTCGCTTCTCCACTAAACCACCAGCTGCCAAAGTTTTGCACAAAGAGGTTTCATCACACAGCTTGGAAAGTGGATGCTCTTTCTTTCAGTTGGAAAAATCTTCATGTGTATGCTTTTCCACCTCTGCCTCTTCTCCCAAAGGTGCTTCTAAAGGTCAGACAAGACAAGCCAAGGATGATTTTAATAGCTCCAGATTGGCCTCGGCAGCACTGGTACCCATTACTGAAGAGTCTGGTAAGGAAGCCTCCATGGCCTTTACCCTTGATTCCACACCTGTTGTCTCAGAGGGACGGTGATCTGCTCAATGTCAAGCTTCACTCTCTTCATCTAACAGCCTGGCATATTCTGTTTTGAAAGACAGCAGGTCTCAACTTCCTCAACAAGTTTTAAATGTGATTATGGAAGCCAGAAGACCTAGTACAAGGAAAGTGTACGCAGAAAAATGGAAGAGATTTTTATTTTGGAGTGCAGCAAACAATTTGGAGATTTCTGAGCCTAATTTGAGTGTGGCTCTTCAATATCTTACTGAGTTATTGGACAAAGGTTTGTCTTTCTCTTCCATTAAGATTCATGCTGCAGCAATTTCAGCTCACTATGATTGTGACCCACCATTGTTTTCGCATCCTTTGTTCAAGCAATTTCTTAGAGGGGCAAAGAATATAAGACCCCACGTAGAGCTCCTACTCCTGCTTGGGATCTCAATTTTGTGTTGGAGAAACTTACTCTACAACCTTTTGAGCCTGCGGCTACTGCTGAATTGAAATACTTGTCATGGAAGACTGCTTTTTTGTTGGCCATTACTTCTGCAAGAAGGGTTTCTGAGTTGCAGGCCCTTATGGCGGTAGAGCCTTTTTTGATTTTTCATAAGGATAGGGTATCTTTACGCACTAATCCTTCCTTTATGCCTAAGGTGGTTTCTAGTGTGGCTTTAAACCAAACTATTCATTTGCCTACTTTTTATGCAGATCCCCAAAATAAAGGGGAAAAGATTTTGCACACTTTAGATGTACACAGGCAATTGCGTTATTATTTGAGCAGGACCAAGGATTTTAGGCAGTCTCAGCAGTTGTTTGTTTCTTTTGCTTTGGGTTCGCAGGGCAAGCCTGTGTCAAAACAAACTATTTCTAGGTGGATTGGGTTTTGCATTGCATTTTGTTATTCCCATCATGGCAAGGAGATTCCAGCTGGGATTAGGCCTCATTCCACTAGGGCTACTGCCACTTCAACAGCATTTCTAAGGGGGGTGGCAACTAAGGATATTTTGGAGGCGGCTACTTGGAGTTCAGTGCATACTTTCTCTAAGCATTATCACCTTTCTCTCTACTCTAAGTCTAGGGCTGGTTTTGCCACAGCTATTTTGCAAGGCATGTTGTCAGTTCCTGCTTCCTTATGATTTGCCAGCCTCCCTTACCTCTGCTTTGGGATTCTACCCAATAGTTAGGACTGCAGCAATGTGGAATGAAGAACATAGTACAGTTTTGTACCTACCATAAATGTAGATGTTCGAGGATCCACATTGCTGCAGTCCAATTTACCCTCCCTCCTTCCCCTCTGTGTTTAGGGGTGGTTGTGTAGGTGAGGTTATATTCTGGTAATTTTGTATATATTGTACATATTTTTGGTGCAGGTATGTTTGGAGTTTTTGGTTTTGGCCTTATCTTTTCAGGGTCTTCTGACATCTGTGGCAAGAAAAGCCTGAGGATATGACGTCGGTCATGCGCATTAGTACCCTGACGTACTGACGTCAGTCTAATGCGCCCTGACCGACGTCAGCCATATACTTTGGTATTCGGGCCGACTGGACAGCGGACTACCCAATAGTTAGGACTGCAGCAATGTGGATCCTCGAACATCTACATTTATGGTAGGTACAAAACTGTACTTTCCTGAAGAAAGCCAAAAGGATGGAAATCCCAGTAATCCTCATTACCCCCTTCCGTCCTCGACAAGTTTGGTTTCCCTTCCTGTGGCCTCATTTAATTCGGAAACCATGGATTCTGCACCCAGTTCCATATCTACCGTCTCACCCAGAGGGCATGGTGCATCCAAATCTCCAAAACCTCAAGCTCACTGCATGGCTTCTCCAGTTCCCATGATTGCCAGTTATCCTTCTCTTTCTTCACCTGTTCGACAAATTATCATCGCTCATCACAAATCATCTACAAGGAAATTGTACCAAAGCAAATGGGAGAAATTTGCTAGATGGGCTCTAGACAATGGAAACTTCTATACAGAACTGAAGGGTGCTCTTCTGATGTCACACAAACTGTGTAAAGCATTCTTAAAAGGTTTTCTTCTGCTAAGACCTCCATTTAAAGGACCTTTTCCCCCGTAGGATTTAACTATGGTCCTTCAGGCCCTGGCTTGGAACCCCTTTGAACCAATTTGTGATTTAAAATATTTGTCTTAAAAAACCCAATATTTGTTGGCTATCAAGTTTCAGAATTTCTGGCCCTATTGTGCCAACCTCCATACTTAATTTTTCATAAGGATAGAGTTGCGCTTCGAACGAATCCTTCCTTTTTGCCCAAGGGGGTATCCGAGACAAATATTAATCAGACTTTACAACTATCAGTCTTTTTCCCAAATTTTACAAACAAGGGAGAATATGCTCTCCATCTTCTTGATATGCACAGACTATGTTTTTATCTTCATAGGACTAAAGTATTTAGAAAATCATACCAACTTTTTGTGGCATTTTTTCTTTCCGTCTAGGTAACCCAGTTTCTAAGGTTACTTTCGCAAAGTGGCTTAGAGACTGCATTGCATTCATCATTCTAAAGGACTCCAGCTCCCAAAAACAGTTCAAGCCCATTCTGCAAGAGCAGTAGCTACTTCTGCAATCTTTCATGCCAGAGCTTCTTTAGATGATGTTTGTGCAGCAGACACTTAGTCTTCTCATCATACCTTCATCACTCAGTATAAAGTAGAACAGGTCTCAAGGGGACAAGCATCCTTTGTGTCTATGGTGCTTAGGAATATTCTTCCGTGATACCTCCTGAGGCTAAAGTACCAGGGAACTCTGTCCCACTGTCAAGGACTGAGTGAAGATTGACAACATCGGATAAATAAATTATGTCTTACCATAACATTCGATTTGTGTTGTCGATCTTCACTAATCCTTGACATCCCCACCCTCTGTCCCCCATCCTGAGACTCTTACTAGACCAAATTTAGACCTTGGCTAGCTTTCCTTTAAGGACTCATATCTGGCCTCAGTTAATCTAACTATCACGCATTTTTGACCTTTCACATCTGACTGCCACTTCGATCTGAGGTAATCTCAGTGAGGAGCATTATGGGTAGAGTCTGGCTCGAGCATTTGGAGAGTGCGAGCTGAAGTAAAAGTCCATCTCAGTTCCAAGGTTTGGAACTGAACCCACTGTCAAGGATTGGTGAAGATTGACAACACAGATGGAACGTTATGGTAAGACATAATTTCTTCTTTTTTCGGTAACTCTGTGAATCTTTCCAGCTGTGTTATGTTTAATATTTCCTGTGACTGAAACTCTGCTGTTTACTGTAAATGGATGTTTAGTATCTTCATGGTCTTTTATTATTTAGTATTAAATATATTTAAACCTTTCATTGTGGCTGATCATTTAGAGAATATCTTACGGTTGAGAGTACTTGTATCTATTGGTGACACTGTGGCCACTCCTGAAAGGTTGGCTGTTTGGTCAACATTACCATTTGTATTAATATTAATTTCACTCAGTATAATTGGATACCCTTGCAAGAGCCTAGGGTAGCTGGATTTGTAATGTCTGGTGGCAGGGACAACTACCTTATAGTCTGGGCAGAAGGGGGCACAGCAGGTAAATGTGTCATCCTTTCCCAGGTGTGTGTGTGTCTGTGAAAATCAGATCTCAGTGTGTGAGTCAACTACTTGGAGCAGGGACACAAAGCACTGGTTTCACAGAGAAAGTGCTGGAGGACTTGGCTTGGACACTCTGCTGAGGACTTAACTCTGCAGTTGTGCCAGTGTGGAGCCTTACTGGGCACCTGGGCAGAGACAAAGAAAGAAATCCAGACCCCAGGCTGTGTGTGTTCCCTGCGTGCTAAGGGAGTTTGTGCTTGATGCAGAGAGGTCTGCATGTGGAAATATTGAGTTGCATCCATTTGTATTCCAAGTGAACATGCCTGTCCAATGTCTTTGGTGAGGATTCATGCTCCTTGATTAATGTCCCAGAGTGGGGACGTCACAGTAAGTTCAATGGCAATTCTACTGATATGCATTTTAGAAGCAGCTACCCATAGGCTTATACTTGTCTTAGCTGTGCTATTGAATCATACATGAAAATGTTTTCTTTTCTGACTGGTAGTAATGTGTGGAAAACACATTGTCTGTCTAGTCTCTCTCATGGCCTGTCGTCTATGGTTCAAGTGTGATACCTCATCTCTGTTTGTGTGAAATTTGCCTGTTCTTGTTATATTTGCATGTTTTAGTTTGCACATGTGATTAAGGCTAAGAGCTGTTAATAACCTGCTTCCTGCAGTCCAGTTTTTGATTTCCTCAGCCACCATTTGTCTACTGCATGATTCTGAGCGAGTCACTTAAAACAGTCAGAGTTGTAAGGCATCTAGGACAATTGGACTAGACACCTCAGTGATCTTGTGTAGAAGCTACCTATGATTTCTGTGCAGGACAGTGCTGCTGGAAGTTTAGTATGTGATTTCTGTAATTTGTATGTACTGGTGGTTCTCTTTCCAGCCCTTTCAGATGGAAGAAGTATGACTGGCTAGCATTCTCTACAGAGTTGACTGGAATAAACAGGACTTAATATTGCCTGTGCAGGTAAAAATCATGAGGAAGATCCGCTAGTGTATGTGTGGGAATGAATGAGGTAGCCAAAAAATCTAACCTTGGTAACATTGTTTGAAAACAGGTCTCTTATTAAAAAATAAAATGCCCTTTATTTCACCTTTTTTTCCAATAAACTTTTTTATTAAATTATCATGTATGACATAGGCAAACGTACATTTATATAAATGAAAAACAAACAGCACTGACACCACTTTAGTTGCAATCATTGTACATTTCAGACACCATTGAAACAACTGTAGTTGCAAACATTATACATTTCAGACACCATTGAAACAAATGTAGTTGCAAACATTATACATCAGTTATAATCTATCCAGTCATTGTTGATTAAGCATTATATGGCTTATTCAAATCCTGCCTCTTAAACCTCATTCCTTCTCTGCATATATTTTCCTATAATTCCCATTTTTTTTCAGTAGTTTGCTCTGTCCCTTTTTTAAATATCCCAATTCTAGTTGTTTTCTGTTACTATATTCACTACTCCTAGCAAAGTTGGGCTAGACCTTGATTTCCATTTTCTAGTAACCGATTTTTTGGTAGCCACCATAATTTGACTCAGCAAGGCTTTACTATGTCTATGCAATTCTGATTCTGTATCACAGGTAAAAAAAAAAAATCATCTCCCCAGTCAAGCCAATCCACTCACCCAGCATCTCCAACAGAGTGGTTCGCAGGGAATTCCTAAAGTCTGCCAACTCATTACACACACAAAAAATATGTTCCCAGCCACTTCTTTCTTGCCTGCCACATCTCCAACATTTGCTATCCACCTGAGTAAAAATTCTTTGAAGTCTACTTGGGGTATAAATTTACCAATGTAAACACTTCCAGGCAGAGATCCTAAATCTTCTAGACTTTGTTGCATATTTGGGAGATACACATATATCCTCCCATTGTCTGTTTGTGAATTGCTTTATCCAGATGTTCTTCGTGTTTCACTGTTGCAGTCATCACATTTGGGTTATCTGCTTGCAGTAGCCGTCAGTCGGCCTGATTATCAAAGTCTTGGGTCCTGCGTCGGTTGCTGTCTCATCTTCCATGACGTCAGGTAGTCAGGGGTATAAAGCATGCAGCCGACACCATTACATCTGTCTTTCTTGCCGTGCGGTACCCAAAGCAGAAGCAGTTCGCAAGTGCCGGTTGGCCGACTCCTGAAATTTTTGTTTTTGAGTTTCAGAACCGAAGTCTTCAACTAAAGCTAAGTACCCCGTTGGGGAAACTTTTTCTTGCTCTGAGCCGATGTCAGTAAAAGTCAATAGTTGTATTTCTTGTGGAAAGTAAATGCCTCAAAGATTTCCATTCGTACTGTATTCCTTGACTAGGCCCTGACCACGATGTACCTCGCTGTTGGTTTTGTGCCTTATGTAAGCAACAAACCATTCGTCATCGGTATATTTACGCTTCTAAATATTTTGATACTCGGTTCAATTATCCAGATATGTGTTCGGTAAGCCATCCGACTACCGACATTCTGAAAAAACGCAAAGATAAAGACAGAGACAGGCCGCCTAGGTCCAAAGCTGCCGACGAAGCTTCTCCTAAGCCAGTCGCCAGTTTGCCAGTACTGAGTGAGGCACTTTCGCAGCCCCTGATACCCACTACTTCAGATTTGCAGACCTCTACGGAGACTCATTCGGAATCCGGTATGCCGTGAGATGCTTCAACTGTGGAACCTGCGGATGTCTCTGCCTTGGATAGGTCCGGAGCCGCTGTGCAGGCACCAGCTTCTGAGGGTGTATTCAGGCCTACTGACTTGCATATTAAACCGACGCCATCTTCTTCTTCAAGGCCTAAAACTCGAACCATGCCTAGAAAACTGACACCTAGACTGCATGGTCAGATCTCTATGCCTAAAAAACAAATGATAATGTCCGAAGACCTTTACTTTAATCAGGGGAAGCCAACCTTCCCTCTGTAAGAGACCTAGTCTACCTATAAGGATTCTGATGCAGAAGACTTTATTCCCTCTGCTTCGCAGCAGAGGATTTCTCTTTTGGTGAAACCTTCCATACTCTTAGAGAGCATTTTCGTTGGGAAAGCCAGGATTATTCTGATTCTAAAAAGAGGCTTAGGGATTTCTTACTCCCGCCCCAGCACAGGCCTTTAGCTATCCCTCCTATACTAGACATTGTTGATGCCTTTTTGGAATCTAGCTTGGCCCTTGACTCCTTACCTCCTGCTCCCAGAAAACCTGATAGATATTACAGGGTTCTTGACTCACAAGTTCCTTTTTAAAAATCCTACTGCAGATCCTGAGACCATTTCACAGGGACCCAAGGGCATCAAGGCTACTACTGCCAAAAATCCTACCCCTTCTGATAGAGTCCAGGGCGCTGGATAGATGGGGTAAGAAGGTATACACTTCTGCAGCACTGGCCATTAGGGCCTTAATCTGCCAGTTTCATATGTTAAAGTATCAGCAGCATATTATTGGATTGCTTAAACAGAAAATTATGTTGATTCCTGACTGTGCTGAAAATAAGGATTTACAGGATTTAATGCATTCTGCTAAACAAGTTGGAAAACATACTTTGCAGTGTGGTTTTGATCCACTAGCGGCATCTTGCAGGGCTGCTGTCACCGAGTCTGTACTTAGAAGGCATGCTTGGCTTAAGGAGCAATCCTTGCCAGATCATGTTAAAGCTAAATTACTGGATGCTCCCTTAAATCAGGACCGCCTGTTTGGCAACAAAGCAGAAGTTGTTCTTAAAAAGATGGAGGAAAAAATTAAATCTATGCAAACTGATAAAGATTTCCTACAAGTACAGCCTCCAAGATTTGGTAGGCTTTGGCCCTTTCCTGCCTCTTCCAGGCCTTCTCAGTCCAAACCCAGATCCTGCAGCACACCCAGGTTTCAGTCCCAGGGTACGCACGGGACTAAGCAGTGGGGGGCTCCCACTTCCAAATCAGGGAGTAGTAAGACTCCCCCCTGTGATGAACCGTCTCAGTGACTTAACTTTAAAACTTCCAAGCAGTTCTCAACTGACTGCTGCTTTAGGGGGAAAGATTGCTCTGCAGGCAAAAAACTGGGAACTCATTACCCAAGACAAAATGGGTTTTAAATATAGTTTCCCAAGGATACAGATTTTACTTCCACACGTTACCAAACCCAAATGGTTGGCCAGCTCTATCCCCAAATCAGTGGGCAGAGGCTCAACAGCAAGTATTCTCTCTCTGAAGCATAAAGGCTATTCAGACTGTACCAGAAGAGGAAAAGTAACAAAGTTTCTACTCACGACTTTTCCTGGTACCCAGAAAAGACTTCTCATGGCATCCTATCCTGGACCTGTCTATCTTAGACACCTTTTTGGTGATTCCAAAATTCAAGATGCTGACTCTTCACCAGTTGCTTCCTATGCTAGGCAAAGATGCCTGGTTGGCAACACTGGATTTACAGTAAGCTTACCTGCACATCCCAATCAGGGAATCTTGCAGAAGATACCTACGCTTCCAAGCAGGCTGCATGCACTATCAGTTCTCTACACTGCCCTTTGGCTTATGTACTGCACCCAGGGTATTCACAAAGTGCCTAGCTCCAGTCATTGCATTTTGCAGGCAAAGAAATATTCAACTATACCCATACCTGGACGATTGTCTAATTCAGGCAGAAAGCCAGGACATACTTTTGAATTATCTGGCATTTGCACAAAACGTGCTACCTTGTCTGGGGTATACTATAAACAAAAAGAAATCACATCTGGTACCCTGTCAGCAAATTATATTCCTGGGCGCAAGCTTGAACACAACTTCCCAGATGGCTTTCCTCATGCCAGAGAAACAAATTCATTTGACAACTTACTTCAAACTAATGGCCACAAAAACCCTGATAATCTGCAAGGCAAATACTGCAAACTTTGGGGTTCATGGCCTCCTGCATTCTACTAATTCCATATGCAAGACTGCATATGAGGAAACCACAGTGGTATGTAAACAGCCTATTGTGTCAACATTTTCAGGATCTAGAAGCAATGATTCCTATCATACCTTGCCTACGGTTAGAGTTCCTTTGGTGGGCAGAGGCCTGCCACCACAACAAGGGACTACCATTCACTGTACCCCTTGCCGCCCAAACCCTAACAGACATATCAGACTATGCATGGGGGGCTCACCTGGCAGGGAAGTGCATTCAGGGCAAATGGAACCCAAGTCAAATGCACCTGCATATCAATCAAAAAGAAATGTTAGCTGTACTGAATGCTCTGACAGCCTTCAAGGACCACATTCTTCCAGGACATTTAGTGGTAAAGGCTGACAACACCACTGTTATGTGGTACATAAACAAGCAGGGGGGGTATCCAGTCTTAGCCCTTCTGCAGACTAGCCATGGCTCTGTGGAACGCAGCCTTGAGCTACCAAGTGCATCTACAGGCTCAATTCCTGCCAGGAAAACTAAATGCACTGGCAGATGAACTAAGCAGAAATCTCATGGACCCACACGAGTGGAAACTGGAACCAAAGACTTACAACATGTTGATAAACAAATGGGGGAGCCCAGATATAGACCTGTTTGCCTCCCCCCAGAACTACCAATTGGATGAATTCTGCACAAGGACTCCCACAAACAAGCTTGGAAAGTGGATGCTCTGTCCTTCAGATGGAAAAATCTATCAGTTTTTACCTTTCCTCCTCTGCCTCTCCTCTCCTCTCCAAAGTACTACTAAAGATCAAACAGGACAAACCAAGGACGATATTGATTGCACCAGACTGGCCTACCCTGATGTAATACAGGGGCTTGTCATAATGTACTGCTGCTACTAAATCCCAGTTAAGATTGAGAGTGGGCACCTGGTAGTCTGTTCTACCTTTTTGGAAAGAGATTGGAACAGGGCAAAATGAATGATGAGACTGAGTAGCTTGAGTGACGGGGGCAGCAGTGCTAGACCTTAGAGTGAAACTGAAAAGTACTGGCTACTCTACTGTGCTGCAATAGCCATACCCACGCTCCATCCCCCTATTCTTGTATATAGTTGTAGTTGGGATGTAAAGTAGGGTTGTATGTTTTAATGTCATTATTGGTGTCTCATTTCAGGATTGTTAGACTCTTCTTTCATTGTATGGGCATGGAAGCCCTGGTGAAGAAAACTTCACTCTAACTCCTGATTTTCCTCCTTGGGATTAGTCTATCAGCAGAGGGAAGGAGTGTGTGCTGGGGGGGGGGGGGGCATAGCTTTTTGAAACTGGCCAGTTTCCTTGACAGAAACCAACCCATATAGCCTCAGGACTACTGCAGCAGTGAGGAATTTAAACATCTACTGTTTTGGACAAGTGCATAACATTGTCCTCTGGGCCTTATCCTCCCTCTTCCTGTTGACACGAAAGTTTTGAAGGATTTTGTATATAAACCTGACATTTCGTTAGCTCAACTCGAGATTCACAGCAGGAATGTATGTGGTACTCATTGCAGTCCATTCCGGTGGCTAATCAAAATGTTACATTTCTCAAGGAATGAATGACTATATATATATATATATATATATATATATATATATATATATATATATATATAAAAACAAACTTCTTAGTCTCACTGAGCAAACGCTAGTAAAACTATAAACACTGAAATAAAAACGTAGGCACAAAACAGGTAGTTAAGCTTTCACTCTTATTAGATAGAAGAGCTTCTTCAGAATAACTTTGGAATCAGTAATACACACAATATATAGATCAAATGTCATATGCTTATACATCGACCAATAGAACAACTACAAATATGTTTGTACAGTAACCAATAAAATGTATCAAAAATTCAAACTGTACCAGTACATTCTAAACTTATAGTAATAAAATGAATACATGAATATGTTAGTAGTCAAAAATGTAAACAAGGTAGTGCAGAGTGTAATCAGAGAATGGCAATGTAAACTGCACTGTTCTAAAAGACTAATATTCATATGAGTTCATAAATATGTAATAACTACTAAGAGAACATAATTAAACTAGTACAGTATGTATAAAAAATGTAGGAGTATAGGGTGTATATTGTACATTTGATTGACTTAATGTAAGGTTACATTAATTATGCCATCTTAATGCACATTTTATATTTACACTCCCATTCAGACCAGGAAAAACTTCTGAATTAAGCAAGAGCTGCCACTTCAATTCTTTGAATTGGAAGAATAATTCCC